>NC_053022.1:522299202-522433321 GCF_003073215.2 Triticum urartu | reverse complement strand
GTCATCGGGGTTGTGCATGATGTAAATATTTTGTGTGGTGAAGATAGAGCATAGCCATACTATATGATTTTGTAGGGATAACTTTCTTTAGCCATTCTTATTATGAGAAGACATAATTGCTTAGTTAGTATGCTTGAAGTATTATTATTTTTATGTCAATATTAATCTTTTATCTTGAATCTTACTCATTAGGCACCCCAGGCTTTACACTTTATGCTTCCGGCTCGTATGTTGTGTGGAATTGTGAGCGGATAACAATTTCACACAGGAAACAGCTATGACCATGATTACGCCAAGCTATTTAGGTGAGACTATAGAATACTCAAGCTTGGGGATGCTTGATACGTCTCCAACGTATCTATAATTTTTTATTGCTCCATGCTATTATATTATCTATTTTGGATGTTAATGGGCTTCAGTTTACACTTTTATAACATTTTTGGGACTAACCTACTAACCGGAGGCCCAGCCCAAATTGATGTTATTTTGCCTATTTTAGGGTTTCGAAGAAAATGAATATCAAATGGAGTCCAAACGGAATGAAACCTTCGGGAACGTGATTTTCTCAACAAACGTGATCCAGGAGACTTGTAGTGGCCAACAAGAAACAAGGGAGGAAGGCACGAGGCAGGGGCGCGCGCTTACCCCCTGGGCGCGCCCTCCACCCTCGTGGGCCCTCCGTTGCTCCACCGACGTACTTCTTCCTCCTATATATATCCACGTACCCCCAAACATCCAGGGGCACCACGAAAACCTAATTCCACCACCGCAACCTTCTGTACTCGAGAGATCCCATCTCGGGGCCTTTTCCGGAGCTCCGCCGGAGGGGGCATTGATCACGGAGGGCCTCTACATCAACTCCATGGCCTCTCCGGTGATGTGTGAGTAGTTTACTTTAGAGCTATGGGTCCATAGTTATTAGCTAGATGGCTTATTATCTCTCTTTGGATCTCAATACAAAGTTCTCCTCGATTCTCTTGGAGATCTATTCGATGTAATCTTCTTTTGTGGTGTGTTTGTCGAGATCCGATGAATTGTGGGTTTATGATCCAGATTATCTATGAACAATATTTGATTCTCCTATGAATTCTTTTATGTATGATTGGTTTATCTTTGCGAGGTTCTTATTTGTTTGTGTAGGTGCGTGGGACTTGAGCGTGATCTCCTACTGGATTGATACCTTGGTTCTCAAAAACTGAGGGAAATACTTACGCTACTTTGCTGCATCACCCTTTCCTCTTCAAGGGAAAACCAACGCAGTGCTCAAGAGGTAGCACTACCGCACGGGAGTACATCAAGTTTGAAGTCCATCATATAGGATCTAATGAAGAACAAGGGTAGAACACTATGAAGCTTCTATGAACTCACGAGAACCCTAGCGGATCTATAGAGGAAAAGAAGAGGAACTCACTGAAGCTGTTGAAACAGCGGAGGCGCGTCGTGTTTCTCTGGAACATTCAGGTTGATGCAACGGCCGGAGATGAAGACGAGGGCGGAGCTTGACGACGACGGCTGCGCGTGAGGGTCAGGTCGGCGCAAGGAAGAAGAAGCGAGGAGGCAAGAGGGGGGAAATGAAAAGGACCCCCAGGTCTTATTTATAAGGTGAAGGGATAAGTGACAGGCGCGAAAATCGAGGAGCCCAAAAGTTGGATATGTGACAGAGCTGTCGCCTCGATTGTCAGAGGCTCATTAATGAAGGTGAGATATATCCAATTTTTAATAACAGGTGACGTCATGGTGGTTTATTATGAACCTGGAAGATGACGTCATGGCGGTTTACAAGATATATGCGAAGGTGCTGAAGGAGGAATTTTTCTAAGTGTTGAAGATTGACATGAACAAGTTCAAATCAATCTGGGGCCTAATGTTGGGGATATTACTACTAAGTATAAACTGGCCATGAGGGGCCGGGTTATGCCCACAATGAGTTAGTCATGTTTGAAGCCCATGAAGACAAGAAGTATGGCGCTTTACAGAGGAGATCTAACATGAAGGCCCAGGGCCCAAAGGCGGATTAGGGCCCGTAGACATAAACCGCCATATGATATGTAACTTATGTTGTAAGGCAAGGAAAGGTAGAAACCGAGCTGGGCATGTTTACGAGCCGTCCTCGGGATTCTGTAAACCACCGGGCGTCAACCTGTGTATATAAAGGGACGAGCTGGCGGCGGTTTAGGGACAACAAACAATAAATCGAGAGCCAGGCAAAGCGGATTCGCTCCCTGGTCATCGAAACCCTAGCAATTCCATCACAACTGGAGTAGGCTTTACCTTCATTGTAAGGGGTTGAACCAGTATAATTCCTTGCATCCCTTGTTCCTCTTTAACCCCTTTAAGCTAACCCGTCGCGATGGCTCCACGACTAAGTGCTCTCACTAGGACATCTGCCGTGACAAAACCACGACAGTTTCCGACTATAAACTTTGTTCTGTTGAAAAAGGTTGTTTTAACTCTCATCAGCCCTTTCCAAAAAGATGAGTCCGTCGGCCTCACTGTCACCTGTGAAAAAAATTTGGAATGAAGGTACTTATTACGCAAAATCTGCGCCCACGTGGTGTCCGACTCTACAGATAACTTATACAGCCACTTGTTGAGAAGACATCTGTTTTTCACCTCAAGATTTTCGATACCTAGACCCCCTTGGTCTTTCAGTCGACAAATAATATCCCATTTAGTGAGTCTATACTTCTTTTTCAGGTCATCACTCTGCCAGAAAAAACGGGATCGATAGAAATCCAGTCTTTTCCTAACTCCAACTGGTATCTCGAAAAACGACAAAAGAAACATAGGCATTCTCGTGAGTACCGAATTAATTAGAATTAAACAGCCACCGTACGACATCAGCTTGCCCTTCCAGCAACTCAGTTTCTTTCCGAATCGATCCTCAGTACACTTCCATTCTCTATTTGTTAGCTTACGATGGTGAATTGGTATACCCAAATATGTAAAAGGTAGATTTCCAAGTTCACACCCGAACAATTGCTTGCAAGCCTCTTGTTCCTCTTTGGCTCTTCCAAAGCAGAACAATTCGCTCTTACGAAAGTTAATTTTTAACCCGGTCAATTGTTCGAATAAGCATAACACCAGCTTCATGTTTCTCGCTTTTGCCAAGTCATGCTCCATAAAGATGATAGTATCATCAGCGTACTGTAGGATAGACACCCCTCCATCAACTAGATGAGGTACCAGGCTACCTACTTGACCAGCATCCTTTGCCCTACCTATTAGAATGGTCAACATGTCAACTACAATGTTGAATAGAGTAGGTGACATCGGATCTCCTTGTCTGAGGCCCTTGTGTGTCTGGAAATAATGACCTATGTCATCATTCACTTTGATTCCAACACTCCCTTTTTGCGTAAAGGATTCAACCTGGTTCCTCCAAGCCGGGTCGAAGCCTTTCATACGCAAAGCCTATTGCAGAAAGGGCCATTTAACCTTATCATACGCTTTTTCAAAATCCACTTTGAAAACAACCCCGTCTAGCTTTTTCGTATGGATTTCATGGAGTGTTTCATGAAGGATCACAACCCCTTCTAGGATGTTTCTGTCCGGCATGAAAGCAGTTTGGGTCGGCTGCACCACAGAGTGCGCAATCTGTGTGAGTCTATTAGTCCCAACCTTAGTAAAAATTTTGAAACTAACGTTAAGAAGACAGATAGGCCTAAACTGCTCAATTCTCACAGCCTCTGTCTTCTTCGAGAGCAAGGTTATTGTTCCAAAATTTAAATGAAACAACTGAAGCTGTCCGGAGAATAGATCATGGAACATCGGTAACATATCTCCTTTAATAATGTGCCAACATTTCTTATAAAACTCCGCCAGAAATCCATCTGGCCCCGGAGCTTTATTATTCTTCATCTGCGAAATCGCATCAAACGCCTCTTTCTCCAAGAATGGTGCAGTTAATACATCATTCTCATCGAAATAAGTGATGTCCGGTAATCTTCTATTAGCTCATAGGCATTGAACCACTAGTGAGAGGGAATGTACCAAAATTGTATTTTTTTTACCGGAATTATTCCATAGTTCATATGCAATGGTGAACATTGTTCTCACTGCCAGAATTGATCCGTATTTCCTCTCAGCGATGTGACTTGTCACAAGCCATTTAAGCACTCACCATGTAAGGGTCTAGCAATAACTCGGGCCATTTGACAGATGATAATACAGTTAGGCATGGTAGTTTTATCCTTCAGATCGAGATGACATATCATGTAAGTAATAGTATGAACAAAATGAATTATCTCGTAATGTCGAACCACTATAGTGGCATCTATGCCACACCGGCCATCATCTAATAATTTAGTCCCTCCATTTCAATATAATTGAAGTTCTTGATTCGCCTCAAGTCAAACGTGTTCAATTTTATTTGAAACTTGAAGTTCTCTATTTAACCACATGTTATGTGTGGTAAGCAACTTAATATTTGAAATTAAGTTATGATGCTTTACGTCGTTGGATCAAAAATGAAATCCAAAAAAATGTGTTTAATTTTGACCAACTTTATAGAGAAGGGTATATAAATCTACAACACAACATCTAGATAGTAACATAGTTCAAAAATATATTTTATAAATAATATTATATGAATAATTTGGTGTTCTAGATGTTGATATAGTTTCCTATAGACTTGGTCAAATTTAACAAAGTTTGGCCAACGACAACTTAAAAGTTCAATTATTTTAGAGCGGAGGGAGTACAAGCTTATTATTAATATATAGCTATAGGTAAATTAATTGGATGGTTTCGCCGGATAAGAAGGACCGCCACTTGCAACTCTAGGTTTTATATACCTCATTGCAAAGTTAATACAATTGTTGGGTCTCTATACAGGAGTGTATGTTTTGTAAATTTCCTTTGAGAGAGTCCCAGTGTAAGAGCATCTACATCCGGGCTCCCCAACCCCCCACCCCCCCCCTAGGCCTGAGCGAACGGCCTGATTATTGACCGGTAAAAAACCCAACCTAGACGGGCTCCTCATACTGGCCCTAAATGTTTGAGCTGACTGGCACCCCTCATATCCAGCCAAAATCTGGAGCCGATATGGAGAGGTCGGGCGCGTCTGTCATGTCGGACCAGACAGGCAGGACCCACTAAAAATTGCACACACACCCCCCCCCCCCCCCGACCTGCCGGACCAACCATTTTCCTCTCCTCTCTTCCCCATAATCCGTGTCGAGCCTCCCCTAGCTCCATCGCCATACCGAGCCCTCGGCGCCGCCAGCACCGGCACAACACATCTCCCCTCCACTCTCGCCTCCATGGACACACTCGTCAGCCCGGACGCTGCCGCGATACATCTAGCTCCTCTCGGACTGCATCTTGCCCTCTATGTGTTCGATACATTGTCCGGACGGGTTTTTATGATTGTTTTGTAGGCAATACAATGGATTGGGATGGTTCGTCGAATGAGGAGTATGAACCCACGGAGGTTGATGAATTAGTTCAAAAGGAGTTCTTCGATTCGCCAGATTCTTGCGAAAAAGCGGAGATGATGATGATCATGAGCATCGAATAGGAAATGGACTGGGAGGGAGCACATTCTAAGCTTCAAGGCTTCGATCAAAGGGAAAAGAGTTCTGAACCGGGATAGGGTCTCCGACCATGGCTGCTCAACAAGGATTACTTTGATCCCATACCAACATTCCCTAATGAATGGTTTCGTCGATGCTTTCGTATGCACACCCTTTTTTATTGCACGTGGTGGGAGTGGAGGCACATGATCCCTACTTGAAGCTCACCGGGGATTGTGGCAGACAATTGTCATTCTCTGCTAAGCAGAAATGCATGACTGCTATGAGGATGCTTGCACTTGGTACCGCCACCGATGTCGTTGGTGAGATGGTCTGGATGGTGAAGAGCACAAACCGAAAGACAACTGTGAAGTTTACTCGCGCCATGGTGGAGGTGTTTGGAGTAGCTAGAGTATATATTAGTGAACCAAATGTGCAATATATAGAAAAGTTGATGGCTATTGGAGAGGCAAGAGATTTTTCCAGGTTTGCTCAGTTCAATTGATTGCATGCACTGTCAATGGAAGAACTAGCCCAAAGGTTTGTGTGGGTGTAGCAAGGTCACACCAAAGAGGCCACCATCATAATAGAAGCAGTGGCATCACATGACTTGTGTATTTCTCATACTTTTTTGGAATGTCTGGTTCTCATAACGACATCTTCAGCGATCACCTATGTTCATGAGACTTGGCAGGAAAGCACGGCCATGCAACTTCACTGTTAATGGCGGCGACTACAGCATGAGGTACTACTTGCCGAGGGCATCTATCCTCGGTGGGCTACGTTTGTGAAGACCATATCTGATCCCCACGGCAAGAAACAAAGTCACTTTGCTGGCTTGGTCAGGTTGGAGGACTTCTTCGTCTTCAAGCTGCTTAGTGCCTTAGTTTTTTTAGATCTTTGCTTGTAGTGCGGATGGATCCTATTAGATGTTGGCACTGCTCATTGTATCTTTCGTTGTTTATTTTGTTTTTCTTCTGTAAGGTGTCGATTGTAATCTCCTAGCCGGTTGATGGCTTTGTTAACTCAAAGTCGGGTTAAGTTCGAGCCCTACTTGGGCTCAGCCGAGCCTTTTCTCTAAAGAAACAAAGTCACTTTGCAAAAATGCAAGAAGTAGCTGAAGGATGTAGATAGGGCATTCGGAGTGCTCCAAGCTTGTTCGGGAATTGTTCATGGAGCTGCAATGATGGGGAAATCATAGATTCTGTGGCAGTTGATGACACGTTGTGTCATTTTGCATAATGTCATTGTCGAGGATGAGGGTGGAGGGGCAGCCCCAACCCACACTACTAGGAAAAGGCCTACTAATGGCGCACCAGTTTTGCCTACTAATGGCGCATCACTGGTGCGCCATTAGTATCACGCCACTAGTATTTATTACTAATGGCGCACCACTGGTGCGCCATTAGTATCTGGTATACTAATGGTGCACCACCCAGTGCGCCATTAGTATATAACACCATGCGCCATTAGTATGCCTCCCAGGGCCATATTTAACCATGTGCTTTGGCACACTAATGGCGCACTGTGGATGGATGCGCCATTAGTATACTTGGCATACTAATGGCGCACTCTGTAGTGATGCGCCATTAGTATGAATATTAGGTTTTTTTACTTTTCTGATTTTTGCACAGGTTACAAAATATATTATTTGACAGAATATAGACAATAGCACACAGCAATAGCAGATTCATCGAATATATTATTAGGCAGGACCTAAATACCCTATTTAAGCTAAAATAGCGTAAAACAATATAGACCCTGACTCTCCATTATGGAGAATGGAGAACATCCTGTCTCCAATTCTTGCGCTTCGCTTCCTTTTGCTTCCAAGAAGCTCCTTACGACTGTCCATACATTTTTTCCATCCTTTGATTTTCATGTCTTCACTTCTTTTAGAAATCTCGTATGGACAGTTGAGATTCGTAGGACGACCTGGCTGTATGTTCAAAACATTAAGACTACCTTTCTGATACATCATATGAGGCACACAATTCTCTGGGATTATCTATTGAAAAACATAGTATAACTTCATAGTTAGCAATGATGTACTAGTTTTAGAAGTATGCAAAAGATGCACGGATGTCGTAATAGTAAAAATCTTACCAGAGTATCTCCATGGTAGTTACCGTAGTTGAACACATGCACTAGTGGCACGTATTTACCATAATGTTGAGGAGTTTGATTGTGGATAATGTAATTCTCAATGTCAGTACAAAATCCGACCAGATGATTTTTCTCCTTGTAAGTTGTTAATTCGGAGCCATCGGTGTAGTGGGTTTTGTCTACCATCTCCCGCACATTCTTTGAACAATAAAAATAAGCTGTCAATGGAAATAAGTTGTCAACTATTTTGAAATAAACAATATGAATTAGCTAATAACTATGTTTGAGAAACTCACATAGCGGTAGAACTGGAGGCGTATCAACAAGGACCCAAATGTCCATATTGTCTTGGTTGATGTCAGGATTACCAAGATCCATGGTGATAAGCATACCCTCATCAAAACCATACATCTTGCAAAATGCTTCCCAATTTTTGCAACCAAAATGGGTTATGCTCTCAGAATTATATAGATTTACTTCAAAGTCCACATTGTGATGAGTCCTTAGGTGAATTTTCTTTGTTTCAGAAATTTCATGGTCTTCAAAATCCATCCTCTCCAAGACATAGCGTCTTGCATGGCATGGGATAAGCTATACTCGAATTGTAAAACATGAAAATTACACGTTGAAATAGTTGAAGTCATGCTTAATTATGAAAATAACACTTGTCGTCGTTGTGTACCGTTTCAACTTCGAAGGTCTCCTCGAGCTTAATGCTGAAGCGCCGATCATCGTCCAGGTGAGGCATGTCGCACAGACCTCGATCGTCGTGGCACCAGTCGCACTCTGCCGGGAGACTTTCGTCGTCCGATGATGATGACGACATATCCTACGTTCATAATTCAAAACTACATCATTTAGGGCTTGTCGACGCCGAGGCATCCTAAAAGCTAAGCTTTTATCATTTAGGGTTTGTCGACGCTGAGGCACCCTAAAAGCCTAAGCTTTCATCATTTAGGTTCTTATCGACACCGAGGCACCCTAAAAGCCAAGGTTTTATCATTTAGGGTTTGTCGACGTCGAGGCACCCTAAAAGCCTAAGCTTTCATCATTTAGGTTTTGTCGACGCCGAGGCACCCTAAAAGCCTAAGCGTACATCATTTAGGTTCTCATCGACACCGAGGCACCCTATAGAAACCAAGTTTTCATCATTTAGGGTTTATCGATGCCGAGGCACCCTAGGTTGGGCCTAATCACTTGGCACTAATCACTTGGCTCTATTGCCACCTATGTTGGGTTTATCATCTAGGGTTTATCGATGCTAAGGAGAATTCTAAGTTGGGCCTAATCACTTGGCTCTATTGCCACCTATGGTTTAATGCAGCAAGAATGGCGGGGCAGTTGCTCCTACTTAACTAAGTACTACGATACCCCGGCCCATGCATTAGTCGCAAGTACCCCATATGTCCTATTTTTAGCAAAGTCATGCTAAAATTCACGGAAAATTTCAGCATGACCTTTGCTGAAAATAGGACATATGGAGTACCCGAATTTGCCGGAACGGAAGTTAATCGACATTCCGACAGACTCAAGGGCCTCTCGGGGTACCTGCAAATTCATCACGACACAATGGTCAGAGACAAAACCTAGCCACAGACCATATGGTCCTCTGCTTTCATATGGAAAAAATCAGCTCAACTTATGTGAGCTTCCATTCCAGATATAATAGGTCACCAAACAAAAAATCATCCAGATATAATGGTACAGCAAAGAAACAACTTAATCCATGCCTCAGCTTATGAACAGTCATTACTTCAAATACAGAAGAAGGAACAATTTATTTGTGACATAGTTACAAATGATGACAGAATAAAGCAACACCCTGCACTAGCCTAAAAACAAGTGAAGTTTCACCCATATAAGAACAACTTTATAAAATCAGAGAAGTTGCTAAATTTTTTGTATCCTTCATATACACTGGAGTACAATGCTTTATAATGTTCCATCATCATTACAGAAAATTGACAATTGTCCATAACAGTTAACTGAAATTTTTGCCTCATAGCTTGGGTGGGTTAAGTACTAGGAGACTTTGTAATGTGCAGTACAGGTGCAGTAACAGGCTTCTGAGTTAAGAAAACATTTCTGTTTGATTTTCAAACCACACACTTACTTTCAACTATAAACAAAACTGACTTGCTGTTAATGAAACTCATGGTGGAAGTAACTACTAGTAGCATGTCATTATCATGGCAGTCCACTATATATTTTTATGACAAAATACATCATTATCAGGGCACATTATGGCCATTTTCTTACATGATGCTAACTGTACCTAACTAATTTTTTTGGCAGTAGCTCCTAACTGTACTAACTGAATTTTTTGACAGTAGCTCAAGTTTTTGACAGTAGCTCCTAACAGTAGCTCCTAACTGAATTTTCTTCTTAAAGGGAAGGCTGACTTAAGTGGAAAGATGATACAATTTGCGTAACATAACAATATATGCATCTTAATATAACACCATCTCCAAACAGAAATAGTATACAGATCTACTAGGGGGCAAAGTAGAACTGATATTCTTTTGCTGACCTCTAGTACAAGGTATAGAAGAGGAGGTAAGAGAAGAAATAGTGACATTTCTCTTAGTGGGAGACTTTTTCTCTCTTCTAGAAACAACAGTAAATTTCTCCTCCTCTTCCACTACAGTATCATGCCAACTTAGACATAGGGAGGCGACATTTCCATTCGAGTCATGAATATCTAAACAGTGTTCAGTTTTCTTACTAATTTGTTCCCTGGATAATTCCAATTCCTTGAGAACATGAATAAAATCAAAATTATCCAGAGGTATATCAACACCCATCATTGATGCTCTAAACATAATCTCCTTAGCTACTTAATTCCCCAACCCTAGCTACTTAATTCTCCAACCCCTTTACTTGTCCAAAATTCTCCAACCCCTAACCCTAGAACACATCAGAAGGAAATCAAGAGGGGGAAGAGGGGGAAGCGGCTCGGGTGCTCACTGGGGAGGTCGAGGGCGACTCGGGGTAGCCGGAGCTAGTCGAGGCGGCACGAATTCGGCGTCGAGCGGTGGCGATGGTGGCCGAGGCGGAGGAAATCGGCGGGCGTCCGAGGGCGTCCAAGGAGGCACGGGGGCGGCGACGGAGACGGAGGCGCGGGGGCGGCGGCGGCGTGGGGGCGGCGGCGGAGACGGAGGCGCGGGGGCGGCGGCGGCGTGGGTCGGGACAGCGGGGGAAATTAGCTAGGGGGCGAGGGAGAGGGAGGGAATTAGCTAGGGGGAATCTTACTAATGGCGCACCCGCGGTCGGTGCGCCATTAGTAATCTTTTTTTTTACATAGCAATGGCGCACCAGGCAGAGGCGCGCCATTAGTAATCTTTTTTTACATAGCAATGGCGCACCAGGCAGAGGTGCGCCAATAGTAATCTTTTATATATATATATAGCAATGGCGCACCAGCCAGAGGTGCGCCATAAGTAATTTTTTTGTTGCATGTAATAATTTTTTAGAAAATGAATATGAATATGAAACAGTAATATTTTTTTATAAAAACAGTAATAATTGTTGTTTAACAACAATTATAGTCTACACTTTTTTATTATTATTTTTTTAAAAATGAAGAGGGGAGAGGAGGCGGAGCTCACCGGGGAGTGGGGGAGGGTGCGGGGGGTGCTCGTCGGCGGTGGTGGAGCGGGGGAGGGTGCGGGGGGTGCTCGTCGACGGTGGTGGAGCGGGGGAGGGTGCGGGGGGTCGGCGGCGGCGGTGGAGCTAGCGGGGGAGGGTGCGGGTGGGATCGAGATCGAGATGGAGGGGGAATCGAGATGGAGGGGGATCGAGATCGAGTGTCCTCATGAATATTCAATATTCGATCTTCGGGTCGCCGTACTTGTCGAAGTCTTGCTCATTGGCTACTCCATCCATTCCGATGATCTTCCTTTTGCCTCTCCTCACGACAACACGACTGGGCTTTGACGGGTCGGTAATGAAAAAGCATTGGTCCATTTGGGAAGCCAGTACCCATGGCTCATTTTTCGCGGTGACGTTTGCGCCCGCGGTCTTGGATTTGGCTTCGGGTATAACCATGGTGGTGAAATACCGGTCTTCTTTTAGGACGCTTTTGGCCCATCTGACACGGAACATCGGGACCTTCTCTCCAGCGTAGCTCAGCTCCTAGATCTCATCGATCCTTCCGTAGTATCTGTCCTCGTCGTTATCGGTGTAGGATTCCATCGTTACCCTAGAGTTCTGATAACCATTGCTCTTCATGTCCTTGTCCTCGGTGTAGAATGTGTAGTCGTTGATATCGTACGCCTCATAGGTCATCAGGTTGTGCTCGGCGCCCTGTGACAAGGCGAATATGAGTTGTTCTTCCGCGGAAGAATCCTCATGTAAAGGGTACGACATAAGCTTCTGCTTGAATTCGGATGTAACTTTTCGAGTAGATGATTTTTCATATAAAAAACTTTTTCATCCGAGTTCGTACACAAAAGTTATGCCCATTTTACAAATTCTTGAAAGATTTCGCAAATAAAGTCGAAATTCATATTTGTAAATTTTCACAACAACTAGACCACATATCACATGGGAAACTTATTTTTTTTATTTTTTTGACATTTCCATCATTTTTGTTTATTTTTTTTTAAACTGAAAAGGCGGTCCACGGGGGGTGCATTCGGTGGAAGTGGTGGCCAAGTTACTAATGACGCACCACTCCCACGATGCGCCATTAGTAGTTTTGAAAAAAAATTAAAAAAATCACTAATGGCGCACCGTGGGAGTAGTGAACTAGTAATGGCGCACCACTCCCACGGTGCGTCATTAGTAGTTTTGAAAAAAAAATAAAAAAAAAGTTTTTTTACTAATGGCGCACCGTGGATGTGGTGCGCCATTAGTATTTAGACACTAATGGCGCACCAACACATGGTGCGCCATTAGTATATAGTAATGACGCACCACATGTCTGGTGCGCCATTAGTGTCAATTCCATCTATAGCCCTTTTCCTAGTAGTGCCATGATTTTGACAAGCCTGGAGGACAAGTCCACATCCTGAAACAACAAGATGCATATCAGTTTATTAATTTCTGTAGATGCATCGGAATTTTTGATATCATCAAGTGTACACGCAATTACCAGTGATCTCGTGGAGTATATGTGGACCCACAATGAAAAGTAATGAATTGTGCACTTAAAATCAATTTTATATTCAAATTATGTATTTTTGCTACCAACAATTGCTATTTATGTATGATATTCATGTGTATGATGTACGTGCATGGATTTGCATAAATTTGAGGTGTGTGGTTACCTGCCAACCAACATGAGAGACCATCCGGCGTTGTTGGCAGTCATGTTCGAACACGTCTACAAATGTTTAGGAGTGGAAATTTGTTAAGTCCAGCTGTAGATGCTTTAAGAACATGGTTCGTTTCCAGAGAAGATGAGTGCACCGCCGCCATTTCTTGTAGCAAAGAGGCGACAATTTTGGTTGGAACAGGGGTAGGTAGGTGGTGGAATAAAAAATATCACCACGTGAAAAGCAGTTGCTTGAAGTACACTTTGCCATCGATCGAAATTTGTCAAATGACAGCCAAACGAGTCCCCAGCGGGATAAATGTGTGGGGATCCAATACACATAGACGACGATCAGCCGCGCAACTTGAAGCTCTCTGTGCAGTGACCAGATAAGATCCACTGCATCTTCATTGATCTGGCATTGATTGATTGATTGATTCCCCACGGCTGCTACTTGCGCAATCGCTCTGTGGCTACTCATACTGTGACGAATCAGTGGTGCGAAAGGTCTCTACGTAAGCAGCCAGTAGACAGTCCGACCGGTCGACCAGTTAGCTATTCATCTGTATACAACAAGTTGGCAACCAATTAATGTACAGATGTGGATCGAGCAGCAAGGAGAAAATCAAGTGACAGATGAGCTAGAACATATATTTAACTCAGCACGAGTATAGTGAGGTTTTTAGTTTATTTGCTCTAATTCGGAGTAGCTAGCGAACTTCTACTGGTAGAAAGGGCAGCATGCATATGGGTGTATCTAATTACTTTTAACTTGTCGGACAGTGTACCAAATCCATATTAAGAAAGGAGCATGTTTATCTTGAGTGGCTAGAGAACAATAACCTAGCTATATTTCCCGCAAAAAAGTGTTGAGAACAAAAAACTACTCGTTCCAATCCGTATTAATTAACGGATACTCTCTCCGTCTGAAAATACTTGTCCCTTAAATGGATGTATGTAGCATCAAGTTAGTGCTAGATACATTCATTTCAGGAACAAGTTTGGGACAAAAATTTTCGGACAAAGAGAGTACTTAGTACAACTTTGTAGCCATCTTGGGGTAGCTAGAGGAGCATGAGAGGCGGGTGGTATTGCCTGGAAATAGTGCTTGTAATGATACCATTTCTCACCTCAAAACGATCCATATTGTTCATCCGTCTTGTTTTCGCTCCTCCCTTTAAACCCCGACAGGTTTCATCGCGGGTGATCTCCCCGCAGCTCCCACGCATCTGAATCCATCAACTTTTGACTCCGCTCCACTGATGTTGCCGCGTCGTCCCCAGCTCCATGACAATCCTGGCTCGGCCTTGTAGGTGTCCCCATGCCTCGCAGCGGAGCTTCACCATATCGACTGATCAAAGTTGTAATTTTAGGCAATAGTTAAATAGCAAAAATGCTAGAGTAAACATACCCTCTTAACTACTGAACACGCCATTCAAGCATGCAGTTGACACATATGATACAGTTGCAACGCACGGTACAGTTGAGGGACATGGTTGAAAACATACAATGGAATCAACCCCATGAGTGTCAACTACACCATGCACTCGTTAGCATAAAAGAAAAAATTGTAATATTGGTCTAAAAATGATTTAAAGCATACTACCATATATGTGTTGCATATTAAGCTTATCAGGATTCAACCATCGCCTCGTACCAAACAGACAGCCGTCCCCTTCCACATTCACCGCCTACCCCCCCCCCCCCCCCCCCCCCCCCCCCCCCCCCCCCCCCCCCCCCCTCCCCAATCCCTCATCCCTTCCCATCGCTGCTGCTGGAGACCGGTACTCAGGCTAATAAGCCCCGACACAGATCAATTAAGGTGGTGGCGGGAAGGAATGTACTCCGGTAGCCTTCGGCGGTGGAGTGTGATCTATGGGCGATAAGTTGAGGCAACGGGTATGGTTGTCCAATGGTGGTGACCGTGTTTTCGACCGGAGTGGCGCTCTCTGATGGTGAGGCGTCGGTGGCCGCGGTCCCATTTGCGGTTACGCGAGCAACATGAGCGGGCTTCTTCGTCCCAATGGGGCGGTCCTCCGCTCGGGCGCGCGGAGTCGCAATGGACTGGAGGGTCTTGGACCTTCATATCCGGCGGCAATGGCGAGTTTATTATTTGGACTAAGTCTGCCGCCACGGGTGAGGATGCTGGAGCATAGGATGACGCGGAACTGTCAGGGTATCCCGAAAAGGTGTGGCTAGGTCTCAGTCGCCTGAGACTTAACCAAGTCTCAGTCGATTGATTTAGTATATAAGAAGAAAAAATAAAAACTGAAAAGAATTTTGTTGTACGAATCTCAATGCAAGATCGAAGGCATATAGCATCGCCTGAGACATAATGAAGTCTCAGTAGACTGAGATTTAGCAAAATTGACCCCGAAATGGATTTCCGTGGTACCGGTGACCTTCCCCCTCGTCAATCTTTGTTGCATTCGCAACAACGACCTTCGTCATACAGACCCTTTGATGGTGACCTACTTTCATTGCGGCTAGAATGCCTGCTCGTATGGAAATGATCTTCACTTGCTTGGCATCTCAAGTCAAGATTGTGCTACACATGTAGCTGTTGGGAATATCGAAAGTGGTGGCGACATGACATGATGACTTTAATTTGGTGGTGCTTCTTGAGTAGCCGGTCTCGAGCTCGGGAGTGAAAGCCTTAGGTCCGACCCTAGTTTCTTATACTTGGCTATGGCAGTGCTTTTGCATCGTACCTTTTTGAAAGCATTGCTCGGATTTGCTTTGACTTGATCTCTAAGGTGGTTCCTAGGATCTGACCTTTGATGGTTGAATCCGGCAACAGCAGTGCTTCATCTTCGTTATCATCCTGGGGACGTTGCTGTTGGAGAACATTTCTTGTTGTTCTTGTGATGTTAATATATAGTTGGTACGGTGGTCGTTGTTGTAGTTCACAATCTTTTTTTTCTTTTTTCATTGCTTCGGTTTTTTTCTTTTTACTCTACCTAGGCATACTTTTAGTCTTGTATGACTTTGCTCTTTGTTGGTGTGATTCTTTATATGTGCATATCGATGTTAGATATGTGCATCCTAGTCATGCAGTGATCCCGTGTGTAATTATTATGTTTGTATTCTCTTGATACTTCATTTTGAATAAATAAAATCCACCCTTTGTCGCCTCGTCCATCTGCTTGAATTGTGCAACAATTTCCTGTTAATATTTTCAAAATAAGTTGACACCGCTACCAAATCTTACTCTTGGAAGAATGTTTGTAAGTTCGAACTTCGAGGTAGCTTCTCTTGCATTTTTTAAGTATCACATTTTGCCCAGCTAAAAAAGGTGTATCACATTTTGCAACAAAGAATTATTAAAAGGAGAAATGTACTCATGTACCCACTCTCATGGGCACGCATCTTCCAAATGCTGCGTCAGTTTGTACAAATGTCGTACCGCTCATTTTGTATTTTTGTGCACCACGAGCGGCACGTCGATCTCTATATAGAGAAGCAACGATTTGGTTCTCCATGTAGACTCAATCACCAACCCAAACGTAGGGAAGCACAAGCACACTGCACCATGGCGCTCACCGTCAAGAGCACCGACGACCAGGCCGTGCTGGACGCCGAGCACGAGCTCTGGGCGACCACATTCTCCTACATCAAGTCCATGGCGCTCAAGTCGGCCCTTGACCTCCGCCTCGCCGACGCCATCCACCACCACGGCGGCGCCGCCACCCTCCCTCAGATAGCCGCCAGGGTCGCGGTGCACCCGTCCAAGATCCCCTGCCTGCGCCGCCTCATGCGCACGCTCACCGTCTCGGGCGTCTTCAGCGTCGTCCAGCAGCAGGACGTCGTCGTTCCTGCTGCCCCCGTGAGCAACGGCAGCTGCAACGGCGCCGTCGCCGCCGAGCCCTTGTACGCCCTCACGCCGGTCTCCCGCCTCCTCGTCGGCTCGTGGAACCTGGTCTCGATCATCACCATGCTCCTCAGCCCCAACTTCGTCACCACATTCCTGGGCATCGGCGCGTGGTTCGAGCACGCGCTGCCGGACCCGTGCCTCTTCACGCAGGCGCACGGCGAGGCCCTGTGGACGATGGCGGACCACGACGCCACCTTCGACGCGCTCATCAACGACGGGATGGTCTCGGACAGCAGCTTCATCATGGACATCGCCATGAGGGAGTGCGGCGAGGTCTTCCAGGGGATAGGCTCCCTGATGGACGTCGGGGGCGGCCTCGGCGCGGCGGCCCAGGCCATCTCCAGGGCGTTCCCAAGTCTGGAATGCACCGTGATGGACCTCGACCACGTCGTCGACAAGGCTCCGGCTGGCACCGACGTGAAGTACGTCGTCGGCGACATGTTCGAGAGCGTTCCGCCGGCAGACGCTGTCTTTCTCAAGGTATGTACGTCGTACTCGTTCGTAGGTCCAGCAAACTTCTTTCTCTTCGTCTTCGTGCATGCATGTGCACTGCGTACGCCCTTCATCAACATGCTGTAAACAAGGTGGCAGGAGTTCAACGTGTGTAGATCTGAAGTTAAAAAGTGATAACATGCACGGTCACACAGCAGACACACGACCCTGAAAATGTATGTCGATACAGATCAGAGAAAAGAGATTCTACCATGCACCGTGCATGGGTCCCATGCCTGAGTCAATCTCTCTCTTCCTTTACTTCTTACATTACACGTATAGTACTTCACTCACCCATGCCTTCTTCATTTGATTTTGAAGTTTGAATTTTATTTATCTATTGAATCAAAAGTCTAATTTATAATCTGTTTGTGTCAGTGTGTTCCTTGCGATTAATAATTTGAAATAAGACCACCCTTGAATACATTTGGGCAGTTTTAAAATCTGAGACATGATAAAACTCTGAAATATATAGCGAAAATGGTCGAAAAATCATGATTTTTTTTACAACAAACTTGCTCAAGTGTTACGCACGCAGTTTTTTTTTTTTGCGAAGAAAAGCCTTTCGTGGTATTGTTGGCGAAGAAAACAAAATCAGCACTATATTAGTGGTTGTTTGGATACAGGGAATTAGAAGTAGGATTTTAGAAAACGAGTTTTTAGAGGATTTTTAGGAAAACCAGTTTTGGTTAGTTATTTTGTTAAGGTAAGCACATACAATACTTTGTTTGGATGAGAAAAATAAGAAAGCATGGATACGCAGCTCCATCACACAACGACTTAGTCAAAATTCCAATACGTTCCTTCGGTCGATCTATTGAGCTGCTGGCGCTTAGCGGGAGCGTCTCCGTCGAGCGCTCCTGTCAGCCTCGCTGCGGCCACTTCCCCAAATACGGCGACAGAGACAAGGGCGCTGTCGGTGGCGACAGTGATGACAACGAACTAGGCTGCCGGCCATGCAGCAGTATCCTCTGTGCGCCGCTGGGATGACTAGGCAGGGGGCAGTGCTTATGATGTGATGCTGTTCGCCGTTCGCGTACGCTGGGGAGATCAGGTTGTAGCAACTGTCGGTAAGACGAACACATCGGCTATGGCACTCTGTATTCCGCGGCAGCTCCCGGCTCCCGCCTCGCCAAGTCACCATGCCATACGGCGACGGGCACGTTCAAGCCACGAACGGCAAGCTCGCCGAGCCTCGCCGACTTCCAGCGTAAACTCGCTGATGCCTGTAGAGCACGTCGCGACCCTTGTGCTTCGTCGCCGTGTCACACGACGAAGGCCACGTCCGGGCCAGAGCGGCGAGAGCTCGCTGAGCCGCACTGACTTCCAGCGTCGCCTCGCTTGTGCCTGCAGAGGACGTGGCGGCGCTATGATGCGTCGTCGTGCGACACGACCACGACCACGTCTGGGCCCCGAGCGGCGAGCTCACCCACTCGTCGGCGCCTCGCTCATGCCCGAAGAGGATTGCGGACATCGTCGTCGGCAGAAGGAGGAGCACATCGGCCATGGCACCATGCGCTCCGTATGTGGCCACCGTATTCATAAAACTGGTTTATATAAAAACGCCAAATAGTCGTTTTTCTATAAGCTGGGTTTTTGAGGTTTTGTAGAACTCAGTTTTCTTTATCCATGATTCAGTTAGGCGATCCAAACAAGATTTTTGGTTGTTACAACAGAAATTGCGTTTACCTAGAGCTAGTTCTCTATAATCTTTCTATCCAAACAACCTTAGAGTCACTCTATATTGTCTTGGAAAAATTATTATGTTTTTCACTCAAATTTTTTAGGGAGTTCTTTGTCAAAAAATTTATACGAGTACGCCAGTAGGTCAAGTTTGTTCGATTTTTAAAGATTTTTTGCTTTTTCCTAAATTTCTAAAAAATCATGATCTATTTGCATTTTTCATATTTTTTTACCAGTTTCATCATGTTTTAGAACCTAAATTTTAAATTTTGTCAAAATATATTCAAGATTGATTTTGTTTGGAAGGCTTCATTACGAGAAATGCAAATGTGCAACCAGGTGATAAATCTGACTTTGTATTCAAAAGATAAAATTGATACAATCTTTGAATCATATGAAAAAAATATGGGTAAGTTGCACTATCTAGCACGAATCACGGCATAGCAATCAATGGCTGGACCGTGCACGGGACCTCCCATGCACGGTAGTTAATCCAATCTCATACGGACCTAATAGATCATGTGTAAGTTACGACATCTGGAGATAGCAATACAGTGGTGTCCTGTCCTTAAATTTCCAGCATGTGTAGGCAGGATGCAGAGTCACGAGCACTCGGCAACAAATTTGTAGAGTTCATTTCATCGAGGGCAAACAGGCAAAGCCGACCTCCCCTATCATGTTTTTTATGTGTATACCATGTACATACTCCGGCATATAATGCATTTTGTACGACAAAACCATACAAGCATTTTGCACATTGTCAATGAAGGCACGCATATTAGTTTTATAACTCTCAATGTATGTCCATTTCAGTGGGTACTACATGACTGGGGACACGAGGACTGTGTCAAGATACTAAAGAACTGCAAGAAATCTATTCCTCCGAGAGGGAAAGGAGGAAAGGTAATAATCATCGACATAGTGATTGGAGCCGGGCCGTCACACGTAAAGCACCGGGAGCTGCAGTCCATGTTCGACCTCTACATGATGATTGTCGATGGCATTGAGCGAGATGAGCAAGAGTGGAAAAAGATCTTCCTCGAAGCTGGGTTTAGTGGCTACAAGATTATACCAGTTCTAGGGTTCAGGTCAATCATCGAGGTCTACCCGTAGAAGTGTTTTTTTGAGTATGTGTGGAGACATGCATGCTCATGAAAACCGAATAATGGTTTGGTTGATTAGGCCTGAGTTTCGGGTAAAAGTATGGTTATATGTTTCATGTAGCTGTTAATATCATGTATGAAAGCCCTAAAATACTCCCTCTCCCCGATTTATAGGGCATGTGTGTGTTCTTATGCCCTCTATTAGATAAAAAAAGAAGTATGTGTTCTATTTCACGAAAAGCATATAATTGAATTCATATTCAAACGCATTTCATATTTTTGTGGCATAAAACTCATATTTTGTTAGTCAAAGTACGCGAGTCTGTGGATCCTAAGAACATACACGTCGTATAAACCCGGATGTAATACATGTTTCTGAAAAAGAAAGGACTTTGTACCGCTGCAAAATGTATCTATGCACAATTATTGTGGCGATGTATTGCGTTTCTCAAAGTCGTTTAGCTGTTTTGTTCGGTTTCAAGAACACATGAGGAAAAAAATGGAATTGCTAAATCTCGGTTGAGACTTAACAAAGTCTTGGTCGCTGCTATATTCATGAGATCTTATGTGGAGATCTGTGTAAAATATTCTTTTAATTATTTTTTTATTTTTATATATTCCGACTGAGACTTCGTCAAGTCTCAATCTCAATGCAATGAGATCTAGGGACCGTTTGCTTTACGCCCGAGATGGCCACGCCAAATCAGGGCGAGCCAATATTTTGGCGCAGGAATCGGCCGCCTTGGTTTCGCCCGCGTGTGGGCGTGAAATCTGAACCGTCCGATCAAAATATTGGCGTGGTCACGGGACTTGAGCTATGATCCAAACGCTACTCCCTGCAATCAGTCAACGCCAAAATTTTGGTGTGGCAACCGTCGGCCACCATCCAAACAGCCCCTAGTCACAACCAAAAAATAAGACATGGAGGAGAACACAACAAGTAGGGACGTGTTTGGTTGCCCGCATGAGGCCCAGCCTGGCCCGGGCGGGAAGAATTTGGCCTGTTTGGTTTCCTGCATTCACTGTGCGGCCCGCATCGCACGAAGCTTAAAGCACGTCCAGACCCGGCCCAGGGGCAATGCACGAATCGGCAGTAGCTCGTGAGCCTGGCCAAGGCGAGGCAGAGGAGGGCGACGCGCTTCTCCCCTCGTGCGAGCAGGGGAGATGGCGCGAGCTCGCCCGCGTCGCCGAAAAATCAGCGGGAGGATTTCGGCTCACCTCCCGCCGCTCCACACCCTATTTAGCCCCTCCCTCACCGCCCCAACTCCCGCCACCATTCTTCCTCCGTTCGAGCTTTCCCGTCGACGCGCATCGGCACCGACGAGCAGGTAAGCGGCGCATCTTCATCGGCCGGTTGTCCACGGCGTCGGAGCTCCTTCACCGGCCGGCGTTCATCTTCCACCACTGTCCCCCCTCGTCCTCAAGCTGCAGCCATGGCCTCTGTGAGTTCAATCCTCCTTTCTCTCTGTTCCTTCTAGCTAGATCTGAGCTGCAGCTAGGGTTTGATCTAGATGCATGGTTGATTAGTGGTCTGATCTGTGAGCTGATATGGTTGGTTGCTATGCTGCGGTTACAATTTGTGGTAGGGCTAGATGTTCAAGCATGTGGTAGGCTAGATTAGTAGTAGAGTTTGAAGTTGAACCTTGTGCTTGTGTTGAATCATGCTCAGATCTGTGATTTGTAGCTATTGGTGGTCATGTGCTTGCTATGATAGCGATGAACCATGTACATGTATGCTTAGTATGATAGTGATGAAGCATGTGCTTGCTATGATCGTGATGAACCATGTACATGTATGCTCCTGCTTTCATGGATTGTCTGGTATGTTGTGTGCTATGCTCACTGGCAATGCGTGCTACGATTGTAGGACATGACCACGCAGACGCAATATCTTAGTCAGGCCCTTGTCGTGTCCGACAGCCAGTTTGCTCCATCGTTTGTCGAGGACTCGCAGCCTATGTCCGAGATGGCACCTGATTCAGAGGTGTTCGAGTCTGATTCCCTCTATGTGCCAGTAGTGCTCGTTGAGCCAACTACTGCTGCTACCGCTGCACTCAAGCTAGCAGCAGCAAAGGCAAAGAAGGATGGTAGGTCGAACAACATGAAGTGGCAACCGTTCATGTCCACGTTCGTGCTAAACAAGATGTGTGAGGTCATCTCTAGTGGAGTTAGGACTGACAAGGGCTTCAAGGAGGTGCACTTGAACACCGTTGCGAAGCAGGTGTTCGAGTTCTGTGGGCAAGAGGTGTCTGCCACCCAGGTGTACAACCACCTGAGGAAGTGGAGAAATCGATGGATCCAAGTGTCCAAGCTGAGAGACCTTAGCGGCGCCTCATGGGATGAGAACACTTGCTCCATAGTTCTGGAGGCAGAGCACTACGCCGACCATGTCCTGGTTAGCTCACAGCCCTCTTCCTTTTCATACTGCCCACCATTGCCTACTCCTAATCGCAACTAACAACACTTGTGTTTCATTCTTAGGACCACCCAAGGGACGCTGAGTTCCTCAACACACCCATCTAGAACTACAACCAGATGCAGCACATCTTCTCCTTCGGGCTGGCAACTGGGAAGCATGCCATGGGCTCAGGGGAGCCTCTTGGTTCTCCCATGCCTGACTTCCCTGGGACCCCGGACGTCGAGATCCTTGATGGCCCTGACAAGCCCGCTGCGAAGCCCTTCGACAAGCCATTTGACCCCGTTGATAGGAAGAGGAAGAGAGGAGGCCTGATAGAGGAGGAGATCAATGTCTTCTGCAGCATGACTGAGGCGGTGAAGGAGGTGGCAACAGCCATCAGGAAGTGCAAGCCCCTCGACGTCCACCTTGACCTGTATGGCGTTGTCATGACCCAGGGTGGCTTCAGCGACGAGGCTCTCATGGCAGCTCTCAGCCACCTACTTGACAACAAGGCCCAGGGTGTTGGGTTCGTTGCCATGACCGACGCTCACAGGGTGTTGTGGCTCAGGAGCTGGCTGGGCAAGCACTACTACTAGAGTAGTGCTGCCTGTGAGCGTGCATGATCCCCGACGGCAATGGTGGTGGTGGCGACGACGACGACGATGACGACGTACATTTTGTGTAGCTAGGGCTCAAAAACTATTTGATGGTCTGTATATTTTGGTGGGGTGGTATATACTAACCCCTTACGGTGACGGTGAACTTGCGGTGGTAGGACGACACCCTCTTTTGGATGTGGCGGTAGGTTAACACCAAGGTAGTGCTAGGAAGAACTATGTCGTATGATCATGGATGCTTTACTTCTCTTCTGATTCATTGTTGTTTGTGTACTACTTTGCTTGCTACTTGTGCTCCATTGATTTGCTGCTTCAACTCTTGCTCTTGTGCATTGCTAGGGCAAGTGGTATGCCGTGTTCATTGGTGAGGTTCCAGGGGTTTATAGTCCATGGGAAGAAGCCAATGCACAAGTGGCATCGTATAGCAACAGCAACTATAGAGGGTTCAAGACTAAGCAGGCAGCAGAACAAGCTTACTCCGCCTGGGTGCGAAAGCACGGAGGCAGTAGTGTCAACAGTGCCAAGGTTGGAGCTGTCAAAGTGGAAGCTGCTAAGGTGGATCGTCAGTTCGGCCTAAAACTGAAGAACTTCATCATCTTTGCACAGTTCGTCACCATTGCTGTGTTGTGGCGTTGGTGTGCTAGGTGTGATCATTGTGGGTAAGCTCACCAACTAGAGTACAAGGTAAGCACAACATGTACGACGTATGCAACCAAACGTCGTGTTCATGAGTCGCTAGGGCCAATGCAGCCAACCTAATAAAGTGCACTTGCGTATTACTAGATGCAGGGACTAGGGATGCAGGCAACCAATCAAGTTGCATATGGCGTATTAGGGGGACGCGGCTAATCTGCACCCGAGCTCATATGCTCCCGCATGAACAGTAAAATCGAAAAAAAAATTGAAAAAAATTCAAAAAATTCCAAAAACATTTTGAGAGAAACATTGACAAAAGTTCTAAGTGCCTGCAAAAATTCGTCATGAAATCACATTCCTAGAAGGCGTGGCAAAAAAAAACAAAAATAGTACTCTGAAAAAGCTACTTTCAAATGCATTTTGAAGCACTGAATTTGTTTTTTTTGCCACGCCTTACAGGAATGTGATTTCATGATGAATTTTTGCAGGCACTTAGAACTTTTGTCAATGTTTCTCCCAAAAAAAATTTGGAATTTTTTGAATTTTTTTCGATTTTACTGTTCATGCGGGAGCATATGAGCTCAGGTGCAGAATGGACTTTTCGGTATTAGGGCCTTTTTTCCCTCAACCAGGCTAGGTTGAGAAGAGCATGTAATGCGACTACTGTTCAAAACTGGAACCAAACACGCCCTAGTAGCATCAGGTTCCCCGCTCACGCAGGTGTTCAGAAGGTGACGACTCATAAGAAGCATCAAGATCCACGCAAGTGAATGTCAAGTAGAGTAGAATCTACTGCTAGAATTTAAGAGTGGCCTAGGTGAGAGATTACAGATGGCGTCCGTCTTCAACCAATGGAAAACCAATTGTCCGATACTACAACGTACGCAACTGAGCAGCACCATCACATCCCCAGGGGAGCGGCGACGATGGCATGCAGAGCGCCGGGAGCAGGGTGGCCGCGCCCAAACAAGTCGAGCACCCGCGGGTCGGCGCACTCCGCCACCACATCATCCGCGTCCCCTTCCTTGGCATCACCCTCACCTGCTCCTCCCAGCACCTTCTGATCAGTCAGGGAGAACCCAAACAGCCGGCAGTTGCTCCGCCCGACGACGTCTCCGGCGGCCGCCGGTCTGGCCCTGCCACCGTCAGCACTCGCCGGAGTCGAGGCCTTTATCCATTCTTCGAACCGGCGGCACCCCGTCCCCGTCACGCTTGGCGTCCGGCGCTGTGCGCACGGCCAGGCCTCCTCCGTCTCCCTCGCCATCTCCATGGCGGGAGGACACTGGCCGCCATACGCGCCTCTGTAGCTGCTGGCTCTGCCTTCCAAGTCGAACTGCGGGACCGTCGCCTGGTTAAACATCAGGACGGAGGAAGGAGAGGACACTTTCGCCGCCGCCGCCGACGGCGTGAACTGCCCGAGAGCATAGCCCTGAGCTGCAGGCGACAGTCCACCCGGCGCAGCTGATCGTTGCGCGTAGCCGAACGGGCCGACGACGCCGCCGTGCTGCGCGCGGGCGTCAAAAGCAGTTCCTTGGTAGAAGCGAAGTGCTTGAGACATTTCTTGACCTTGCAAGACCTCTGGGAACCTGAGGGATTCGCCGAAGCCTGAGGAATGGTAGGGAAACTCCACCGGGCTCTGCTGCGGGATGTAGCTCCGCGCATTCGCGGAGAACCGCTGGTGATCCGGAGTTCGAAACTTTGCGACGTCGGGCGACTGGGAGCGCGCAGCGCCATGAGCCCTAGAGCCCATCAACAATTCTTGACCTTGCAAGACCCTGTGGAAGCTTCCAGTTTCCACTGAGTCCGGATAACCATTTCCATCTGCAAGTTTGGTCACAGGGTTAATTCGAAAAAGACACAATGAAGCTAACATGTATCAAAACAGATGTCTGAGTCATGCTGCAGGACCTACCGGTAACTGGAGCATCCAAATTGCCTTGAGGAAAGTACAATTTGGCTCGCTTCGAACTGGATGCCGACAGACAATCAGTAACTGAGATTGAACCACCAACTCTCTCAATCTCCCACGGAGAAACCCTGCGTTGGTGGTTGCAATGGTTACCATCATCCCATCTTACCTGTAAAACATGAAAACAAAGCAACACTTCACTTCAGCAGAAATTTGAGGACCACAACCTACTATGTAGTACTCCCTTCGTCCAGAAATACTTATCAGAGAAATGGTTGTATCTAGACGTATTTTAGTTCTACATACATACATTTTTATCGAGGACAAGTTAAGGGGCTGTTTGGTTTGGAGCCTGCGGACGCCACGCCAAAACATCGGCGTTGACCAAGGGCAGGGCTCCCGTTTGGTTCGGAACCAATTATTTGGTCCGCCGGGGCTACATGGGCAAGTGCAGTTCATTTTTTCGCCAACGCAGGGCCAAATCGCGGGCGGCCGGATGGTGCGCCAATTTTTTGGCGAGCCCGCAGTTTGGTAGGGCCAGCATGGGTAGCATCCAAACGCACCCTAAATGCATCTGTGGTTATAGTTCACAAACGGGAACTCCCTAAAAGTTATGGATATTTTCCATTTTCAGGTCAATGATGTTATGACTTTGAATCAGAACTCAGATAGGGATCTGATCACAGCAATGGCAACCCATCACCTAAGTTCAAGTTTTGAAAAGAATTTTACTTTGATGGAGGACAATTCAAAGTCTTAGACCAAAAAAATGACGAAAGTGCTGTTGCTCATTGTAAATACAAGATCCGGTTTTGGACAGTTGATAGGGTTAATATTTTCTCTAATATTTCATTCAACTTAGCTTCTACCAGCCTATCATAACGGTTTCCATGTTATGCACCCTATACCTTGTTCACTGTTATATAACTACCTGGTCCAAGTGCTATCGCAAATACAGAAAGTGCACTCAGTCAATTCTAGAAAGAGAGCTACCTAGTCTCTGAAATACTGAAAAATCAATAGTGAGAGAAGCTCATTTTACTAAGAGTTGGAATTCCAGTCTTTATTTCAGGAGAAACAGTGGCAAGTACTTCTAGAACACGACAGTCAATGAACATAGAAGTGAAGAACCTACAAGCCAGAGTTGAGAACCATAACTAGTATCTTAGTCACATGTATACCTGTAGGCATCTCCATTTTGATCCAGGCCATCTTATGGGGTCAACTTCACTAATACCTGAAATCAATCCAGTAGACCTGCAGAACAAAAATGAAAATTCAACAACTGATGTACAAAAATGCAATTTTCAGTGAGCTAAAAGGACAGACCTCTCATTTGCATCATCACTCTCATTGGAATCTTTAAATCTCATTCCAATGGAAAACGAATGGTTCAAGCTCTTAGAGAACCTCCAATATGGCACAATAAATTCTGATGCACCACTCCTGCGGAAGGATGAGAAACTGGAATTATTTAGGTCACTAGCTGTTTTATAATACTTAAAAGGCGTAGTAAAGCACAAGACTGAAGCACCATGAAGACAAAAGGACCATCAAATTGCAAAGACAGAATATATGCATAGCCCAAGTGAATAATCAGAACTTCCTAACTTAATGTGCATTGACAGACAAACCTTGGGTCGAAACAAACATGGAAAATACTTCTATTTTCCAAGGAACTGGCAACAGCAGATAGTGTGTGCAGCTTTGATTCATTACTGTTGACAGCTTTAAAAAGGGCTTCATTTCTAAGCTGAACTGCTCTCCGTACACCCAATCTTAGTTCACCATCATCACCTCTGTAAAAAAAAGAATGTCTATGGCATTGACAAGAATGTAGAAAACATACAAAGCATTAATTCATTAAATTGCCAGATGCTTACCGAAGAAATAAGACTGCATCCCCGGAGACTAGTTTTTTCTTGTTGACAAACGAACTCCAGCCTGTTGTTAGAAGATGCCTACGAGGTTGACCTGGAATTTCAGACAGTATTACCGCGCATCAAATTGCGAACCAAGTTGAGAGAAGGTGAAATAAACATATTGGACAATGCTAGTAAAATGAGTAGTAAGTTACTGAAGATGACGTTTAACACTTAAATCCATTGCCCAAGAACTTCAGGCGTATTAAGTAGGTCAAAACAAGGAACAAACTCACTAAACGCGACTAGAAAATTGATCACACTAGGATCTCAGATAAAATAAAACAAAAGCTAGCTGACCTATCAAGAGAAATGACAACAAGAGCCTAAGGAGTCACAGATGGGGGCATAATTTCACTTTCATAATTTAAGTCGGCAATGAAGAAAGGGAAGACAAATTACCATTTTCATACTACAAAGTACTAACAGAAACTTGATGACACCTTGAATTGCCCACCTTACTCGTCTAATGACTTGAATTCCAAATGCAACCACAATAATCAAGCTAACTGATTTCATAACCAGATTTGATACCCTAAATTCGGCCTTTATCAAAGCATATGCAGCAAGCATAGCAGTTTTTTTTTTACTTTCCACGCAAAGCATGAAGGTATATGAATATCGCAACAGCAACCGCAAAATCTCCAAGTAAACATGACATGTTACACACCTCTATAAATATGGCGAAACCTCCATTGCGTGCCATGCAAATCCTTGGCAACGAGCTCTTGAGAAGGCCTAACCTGCTTGTAGTCCTGCAAAGAATTGAAGAGATTAAAGAGGTGAGATCAGCAGCACAAGCGACTATACGAATGTGCAGGTTTAGATTTTTTTTTCCAAGCGCCTTACCAAAGGTGCGAAACAGTCCTCGGCCGCCCGGCGAGGAACGGAGAAACCTCCATGCGTGCTCGTATCGGAGGCAGTGAGGGTCTTGCAGAACATGTGAGGCATACGGGGCTTCTTCTCTCCGTCACCACCCGCCATCCCGTCTTCTCCCTCTTCGGATGCAGACTCACGGACGTTTTGTCTGAACATCTGAAGCACAGAAGAGGAACACTTACACAGAGCAATGAATGGCATTTTACCTTGTTTGCAAGTTCGCAGGTATACTACTCCATTGCAAGCAAAATCGTAATAACTACGTGCCATCTGTAGTTATGCTTACGGTTTTGGCAGGACCGGTGTATTCATGCTCTCATGTACTACGTACTACTATGATTTCTTTTTTTGGAGGAAAACAAGTGTACCTTCCCCAAGGTCACAATGAAAGACTCACATCCAGAAGCAAAAGATGAAGAGGAATTAAGCAACGATTTATAGTACAGTAGAAACTGATGCCAGGGTGAGCTGGTAAGGAAACAAGGATGCATGGGAGCCTGGGAGGCGATGTTCGTGTTTCAGGTTCCGACATTTCACTGCCGAAAACAATGATGCAGGAGAGATAATGTTCATGTTTCAGGCTCCAACATTTCACTGTCGGAAATCATACTGGTGATGCCAACTCTCTACGCTCCGACGAACCAAATGCATATGGAAAAGGGGAGGAAACGACTGACATAGAACAGCAACAGCCGAGATCCCCAAATGGAAATGGAAATGGAAGCGAACGACAGTAAGATACTGAAGGAGGAGCACTGACCTCGGCGTCCGCCACCAGCGCGAGGCGCGCGTACACCTCGTCCGTCGCCGCATCCGCCTGCAAGCGCACCACGAAAATCACGCCATCGATCGATCAGGAGGCTTCGTTTCAGAGGTAGAAGAAGAAGCGGAACGGCCGGACGCGAGGATGGCAAGGGGACTCACGCATAGCTCGACGCCGACGACGCGGCACGCCACGTGGGGCGGCACGCGCGGCGCCCCGGCCGGGGCCGGCGCCGGGGCCGGGGCCTCCCCGCCGCCCGCCGCGAGGTGCGCCTGCGGCAGGTAGACGACGGCGCTCCCGCGCCTGGGCAGCGCCACGCCGGGCCCCGCGCACGCGTGCCACAGCTCCCCGCACACGCCGACAGCCGCCGCCGCCGCCGCCTCCCCGTCCTCCTCCACGCTGTTCAGGTCGATCCCCATCGGTCGGTCGGTCGCTCTCCCCCCAAAGCTAGCTAGCTAGCTAGACCAACCCCCGCCGCGTTAATGCCGTCGCAGCGCGGTGGATGGCGGCGCAGAGGAGCGAGTTATGGTGCTAGCACCGGTGGCGGCAGCGGCAGCGGCAGCGGCAGGACCGAACAATGAATGCCCACCCCGCGAAGCCGAACGCGTCGCGCTCTAGCCATGTCGCTCCGCCCGTCCCATCCACTACTACCAAGGCAGGGAGTACGGCAACTGGCGCCCGCCCCCACCGTGGTCTCCCCCGGACGCTGCGGCGGTCGCTGTGCTCGCTCGCTCACTGTAGCCGGCTGCTGGCCTGTGCCGTGCCGCGGCGCCTTTATGGCGATGGGGGCCTCGAAAGGCGCCCGGGCTTGGCTCGCCCGCCGGCCTTTTCCGGTGGTCTTTGTTTGCTTGCCCCGCGTCGGGTTCCGCGCTTGGACGGATGGTCTCGGCCGGGTCCGGTCGGGTGGTGGCTGCCGCTCCCTCCCTCCACCGTTCCCGCACAGCAATAGAGAGAGAGGGGGGTGGCTCCCTCGGGCCGCGCGTCGGGGCAAAGAGAGAGGCAAAGGTTGCTTTCGTGGGGGTGCGCTGCGCTGCTTGTCTATTTGCGCCTGCGCTGTGCGTGGCTTGTCTCAGGGGGCGTGGAGAGGCCCGGCAGTGTCGCTGTCACGTGCTGCCGCAAATGTGCATGGGTGCGCCACAAATTTAAAGGGCCGGTCGTCGCAACTCGATTCGAACTGAGCAAAGGGCGAAAGGCGCTCCTGCTGCTAAAGGAATGCACTCTCTTTACTTTACTGAGGAAGGTAACCAGTTCCGTTCAAAAAATGTACTCTGTTGCTAGTTTAGTCATCTAGGCAGTGATTAGGAGCACCGAATGTTGAGAAACATTGGAGTGTAGTGCGTACTAGGTTAAACAAAGTATGAAAACACATGCCTCCACGTGAAACCCGGAACCCAAGACGACCGCCAAAGTCATTGTTTACGTGGAAAAACCCTGTCACACGGAAGGGAACGGCACGATTGTTTCACGTGGCCAGAGAAACGGAGAACCACCACCGGCACGGCAAGTCAGCAACACAACAGCGAGGGCAAACGGGTCCGTCCGTCCGTCGACGGCCAATCTTGATGACACCGGGGCCCGCCACTCCACTGGTCCCCGGCGGCAGCCCGCCCGTGGTCGTGTGGGGCGGAGCGGCGCGACAAGAGAGCCCGGGAATACAGCCGAGCGCGGCCTCCGCGAGATTCCCCGCCCACTTTTTCCTCGCTCCCCCACCCACTCCTTTCTCACCCCTCTCTCTCTCTCTGTCTACAGCGGTCCAGGCAGACAGTGCAAAAAGATCGCGCGAAGCAGGGAAATCAATCAACCACGAGGCGACGTGCACAGCAGTCGGGGAAGGCGTCAGCACTCACCACACAGGAGAGGGCCCGTCACGTCCCACGGGGACCCTCCCTCCTCCGCCTTTAACTCGGCAGCACGGCGCGGCCAGCGGCTCAGCCGGGCGCCCCGAGCGGTCGCCCGCCGATCTCCACCCCTCCCGCTTTCCCCCGTCGCTCGTGCCACCCTCGCCGAAAGCCGCCGCTGCATGCCGTGCGGCCGAGCGGCGACACGGCGTGTCATCTGACTCTCATGTGAGCCCATGCGCGCGCGTGTGGGCGTAAGGCCAACTCCGGCGCGTGACTCCATCCTGTTCAAATGCGTCTGTTTGGCTAAAACGAACATATCAGACGACCCAGCGTGCGGATGTAAACGGACTTTTGTTTGATTTTTGTCCACTTTTGACCCATCTCCGGCTAAAATTTGAGCCGTTTTAGAGCATCTCCAACAGGGGTTGGACGCGCGGCGCGCAAAAAACAGATTTACCGCGCGCGCATCGCCAAAAACAGATTTGCCGTTTGGGTAAAATGGACATACCAAACGGCCTAGCGCGCGGACACAAATGGACAATGTCTGTTTTTTGTCCGTCTTCGATTCATCGCCAACTCAAGTTTGACCCGTTTTTGAGGTGAAACGGACAGCGCGCGAACGGGTGGACTGTGCGCACGTCCTCCCCTGTCCCGCCCGTCGGTGGCACAAGGATCCCTTTTTTTATCCGCCCCCCTTCTCCTTTCAGGCGCACCCCATCCACTCTTCTTCACTCTTGCCCCTCGCCACGGTCGCCGCCACTGCCATTGCAGTTGTCCAGCTCGGATGTGCACTCGCCCAACCCTCTTTCCCTCGATGCACCCGAGCTACCCAACAACGGCCACCTGATTTGCGCACCCGACGGCCGGATTTCGAGCGGATCTGGTTAGGTTTGAGCTCGTCCGGCTGTGGGAGGCCGTGTTGTGCCAGGGACTGGCCAGGCACCGGACCGGAAGGCCCCAGCAAGGCCGCATGCAGGTACTGACTCCGCCTCTAGCCGCTCGGATCTACACCATCGACGGTCCGCCGGTAGATAGATGAACGGCGGTTGGCCGGGCTCGGTGCTGGTCAAAAAGCTCGTCGGCGCGCCGTCGCCACTCATTAAGTGCGACGACTGCCCGAAGAAGGTCTTGCGCCGCATGTCTACAACGCCGGAATATTTCGGATGATTGTTCATCAAGTGCTCAACCGATAGGGTATGTGCTATTTTAGCTTCATTTGTGCTCTCGGATTTAACTAGTTGTGCTAACTTAAAATTATATTGTGTAGAATGGATGCAATTTTTGATATTGGGAAGAAGATTACATCGATATATTGATAAACCGCAATTTAGTAGATGTTCGTGCACTTTTAGCTGTCATAGAGGCTAGAGATGGGACTAATGCACTTGTTGCTAGAATAGATGCTAGACATCAGACTAGATGCGAGGAAGCAACGTCTACTTCTCTAGACTTGAGGAAGAAAGAAGCACGCAAGATCGAGCCTCCGCAGATCAACAATAAATACATCGAGAAGGCATTAATCTAACTTACAGAAGCAATTATGGAAGTTGGTCATCTTTTAAAATGTCTTTTTATGGTTGTTGTGTTCTTTGGTCTTGCTATTCTAGTGAAAATTTGATGATGTGCTGCCATGTATGTATCAAAAATCAATGTCGAAAATAAAAGACATGTGTGTGCGAAAAGAAATTGTATGCACGCGAGATGCGACCACGCGTTGGACGGCCGTCCGCTACATCCACGAATCCGGGCGGACATGGCCTCATTGCCATCCTCAAACGAACGAAAAACGAATAAAATGGACGTTCTGTTTGGGGTCACGAGTTGGAGTTGGCCTCAGCCGGGCGCTCGCAGCGGTTTCACCTTCGCCCGTGCCTCCCGAGCTCGCCGAAAGCTCCTGCACGCCGTGCGGCCAAGCGGCGGGTTTGCTACGACGCGGCGTGTCATCTGACTGTCATGTGTGTGAATTCTCATGTGTGCCCATGCGCGCGCGCGTGAGGGCGTGAGGCGTGGGCGCTGGCTTTCTCTCTCGTGTTGGCGCGTCGGGTGACAGGACGCGGGGGGGAGCAGAGCGGAGCGGGGAGAGGGAGGGAGGGCTCGGCTTTCCCGGGGGGCGTGTCGACCGCGTACTCGCTATGCTCTGACGAACGCCGCTGCCTCTGACTCGCTGACGCTCTGGGGGGTTCACGTGCCCTGCCCTGCCCGGCCGGAAAGACGAGGGGCGACTGCCCAGCCCCAGGCTTTGCTGCCACTGGACTGGCTGGCTCATCGGATGCCGCCGCTGTTCACCGGTCAAATGCGACAGTGGAGTGTGCCACAGTGCTTGGATACTGGTTGCAGCCGCTGCTGGCCGGGCCGGTGACGCGACGCTGGTCATGAAGAGTGGTGGGGTCCGTCTCCGTGCCGGTGAGTGGCCCCCGTGGTCTCGCCCGAGTCTGGATAAGCGAGGCAACCGGGGCGTCTATGGCCAACAGTGGCAAATTTTCGTGCTTTGACCTTTTTCTGAAACCTATTTAATATTTGATCCTAGTTTAAAACAATTTTGAGATCTGATCCTTTCGCTACCGTCAGAGTCCATGCGGTAGGGTCTAACAGCCTACCGCCAGGGACTTTGACGGTAGGAAACATCTCTACCGCCAATCGGGCTGGCGGTAGCCTGCACAACTCTACCGCCAAGCTGGCGGTAGGCACGACCACGCACTGTGTTCAATACTTAGGAGGTTTTTGCTGCCCCCTATCGCTGGGGACCTTGGCGGTAGGCTGGTATACCCTACCGCCATGGTCACTGGCGGTAGCAAAAGGGTCAGATCTTGAATTTTTTTCAAATTGAGGTCAAATTTCAAATATGTTTCAAAAAAAAGATCAAAACATGAAATTTAGCCGCCAACAGTGTGTGCCACGAACCGGACCCTTTCGTACAAGTTTTAAAACGGGCATTGTATCTATATATCTATATCTATATCAATATACCAATATAAAAAGGCCTAAAGGAACAGATCCAAATCATCTCAACCGTCAAATCATTTTATCTAGCGGTTCAAATCACTCCAATGTTGAGCACCAAACATGTTTAACGATCTAATTATCCACCACTGCCATTGGCTATAAACACGTTTTCACTCAACGCTATCCCATGAAATCTGCCATGTAATTAATATCTTACCATTCCCACGTAAAAAGTAAGGCCTTCTTTGGTTCGTAGGAATGTCATAGGATTTCTATAGGATAGGATTTGCATAGGAAAATTTCCTTTGAGGCTCTTCGATTTGTAGGAATGGATTCCTATTTCTATATAGGATAGGAATCAATCCTTCACAGTTTGGAGGAAAAAAACATTAGCTAAGACTCAATGAAAAAATTCCTATTCTATGCATCAAATGACATCTCTTTCTCTATAGGAATTGAGATGCATGTCATCTTACTTCCTATGATTTTCCTATTCCTACAACATTTCTATCATATGAATCAAAGAAGGCCTAATTGATATCTTACCAAATATCAACGTGTAACAGATATATCTTATATATAGCGTGCAACTAATATCATACCTAATATAAACGTGCATTGCACGCACATTATTGCTAGTTCTATACAGAAGCCGACCATTCGATCATACTCCCCCACATTCCAAACCAAATGTAAACAAAACTGACGAATTTTACGCAAACCGGATAATTTTTATTTAAACCGGATCAAATTCATTACATATTCAAAATATTTCAAGAAAACAAAAGCCATGACGGAGTCCGTGTCCCATGTCTTGTTTTCCCATGTCCGGCAAACTAACCGACTATGATCACCGGAAAGTGCAGCAGCAACGGAAGAGGAGGTCTTCCCTGGATCCAAGCTGTGGCGGCTTCCCATGTGCTACCCTTCCTCACTCGAATCTATCATGGCAACGGCGCCGGACATGGACAGGCCGGCCTTGTCGTCGTGGCGGCATGGCGTAAACCGCGGTGGCAGCGCGGCCTTCTTCGGCCACCTCCGCGTCTGTCTCCTGAACAATGCGTCCCTCTCCACCCGCAGGACAGGCAACTACCACGCTCGTGGCGGATCTCGTGTGCCATGCGCATTGACTTGTACAGCACCCGCTGGTCATCCCGGAAACCCGGATCCTCTACGACCATGCCACAACGGCATTGGCGTTCGTCTACGCGCCAGCGATTTTCCCCTCCATGAGCCGATGCTCGTCGAGGAGCAGGAGGTTGTAGCTTTGGTCCTTCTGCACCTACCAGAACACCAACACCGCTAGTGCCGGCTGCTCTACCGCCATTACATCATTGAAGTGTGCCCGTGCCTGCTCCAAGGTGATGTAGCCATGCACCAGTGAGGGCGGTGGCGCCGACTCGTCATCGTACGCCTTGTCCATCGTCTCGTTGACGTCGTTGTCCTTTGGCAAGCGTGTCGTTAAGCCAACCTCTATCTGATTGGCACGACGGACTTGCCAGTGGCCGCAGTGCCGGCCAGCTTCTACTTCCGTTCGGTGGAGAGGCTATCCTACAACGCTTTGGAGCTCGAGGTCATGGCGAACATCTTGCACGGAGGAGATCGGGAGTGGAGTTGTAGTGCAGTGCAAATTATGCCGGCCTGGCCACGTATAAATAGCGGGCGTGAGCCAGTCCAGGCGATGGGTGATGTGAATGTGAGCGTCCGAGTGGGTTTCTCAGCAATCACACTTGTTTGATGTTGGCAGGCGGACAAACATTCATCATGTTTGAATGCGGAGAGAATACTCACACCATGTCGCTCCGGCATTGAATAGACACAGACACCCGGATGTGCGCGCGGGTGGCACTCTTGGCTGGTGCACTGATACGTCTCCAACATATCTATAATTTTTAATTGCTCCATACTATATTATCTACTGTTTTGGACTATATTGGGCTTTATTTTCCACTTTTATATTATTTTTGGAACTAACCTATTAACCGGAGGCCCAGCCCAGAATTGTTTTTTTTGCCTATTTCAGTGTTTCGGAGAAACAGAATATCAAACGGAGTCCAAACGGGATGAAACCTTCGGGAACATGATTTTCTCATCAGATAAGACCCAGGAGACTTGGACCCTCCGTCAAGAAAGCCACGAGGCAGTCACGAGGGTGGAGGGAGCGCCCCCCTGCCTCGTGGGCCCCTCGAAGCTCCACCGACGTACTCCTTCCTCCTATATATACCTACGTACCCCCAAACGATTGGGGACGGAGCCAAAAACCTAATTCCACCGCCGCAACTTTCTGTATCCACGAGATCCCATCTTGGGGCCTGTTCCGGAGCTCCGCCGGAAGGGGAATCGATCACGGAAGGCTTCTACATCATCATCCAAGCCCCTCCGATGAAGTGTGAGTAGTTTACTTCAGACCTACGGGTCCATAGTTAGTAGCTAGATGGCTTTTTCTCTCTTTTTGGATCTCAATACAATGTTCTCCCCCTCTCTCATGGAGATCTATTCGATGTGATCTTCTTTTTGCGGTGTGTTTGTTTAGACGATGAATTGTGGGTTTATGATCAAGTCTATCTATGAATAATATTTGAATCTTCTCTGAATTCTTTTATGTATGATTGGTTATTGATACATCTCCAACGTATCTATAATTTTTGATTGCTCCATGCTATATTATCTACTGTTTTGGACTATATTGGGCTTTATTTTCCACTTTTATATTATTTTTGGGACTAACATATTAACCGGAGGCCCAGCCCAGAATTGCTGTTTTTGCCTATTTCAGTGTTTCGGAGAAACGGAATATCAAACGGAGTCCAAACGGAATAAAATCTTCGGGAACGTGATTTTCTCACCGAACGTGATCCAGGAGACTTGGACCCTACTCCAATGAGTAAAAGAGGCGGTCACGAGGCTGGGGGGCGCCCCCCTAGGGCGCGCCCCCTGCCTCGTGGGCCGCTCGATGCTCCACCGACATACTCCTTCCTCCTATATATACATACGTACCCCCAAACGATCAGAACAAGGAGCCAAAAACCTAATTCCACCGCCGCAACTTTCTGTATCCACGAGATCCCATCTTGGGGCCTGTTCCGGAGCTCCGCCGGAAGAGGGCTGTCATCACGGAGGGCTTCTACATCATCATAGCCCCTCCGATGAAGTGTGAGTAGTTTACCTCAGTCCTTCGGGTCCATAGTTAGTAGCTAGATGGCTTTTTCTCTCTCTTTGAATCTCAATACAAAGTTCTCCTCCTCTCTTGTGGAGATCTATTCGATGTAATCTTCTTTTTGCGGTGTGTTTGTTGAGACCGATGAATTATGGGTTTATGATCAAGTCTATCTATGAATAATATTTGAATCTTCTCTAAATTCTTATGTATGATTGGTTATCTTTGCAAGTCTCTTCGAATTATCCGTTTGGTTTGGCCAACTAGATTACTAGTTCTTGCCATGGGAGAAGTGCTTAGCTTTGGGTTCGATCTTGCGGTGTCCTTTTCCAGTGACAGAAGGGGCAGCAAGGCACGTATTGCATCATTGCCATCGAGGATAACAAGATGGGGTTTATTTCATATTGCATGAATTTATCTCTCTACATCATGTCATCTTGCTTAAGGCGTTACTCTGTTTTTAACTTAATACTCTAGATGCATGCTGGATAGCGGTCGATGAGTGGAGTAATATTAGTATACGCAGAATCGTTTCGGTCTACTTGTCACGGACGTGATGCCTATATACATGATCATGCCTAGATATTCTCATAACTATGCTCAATTCTTGTGACACCCGGATAATTAGGCTACAAAAAAACTCTGCTAATGATGCCACGTCACCTCCGTTTCTGTTACTAATCCCTCGTTAGTTCAAAAACCGATTCAACATTCAAATTCCTAATATGGCATACAACAAAAAATTTCAAACAATAAAACAAAATTGTTCGGTTTGTCCTAAATAATTCATAAGCAATATTGGTGGATAAACCAAGTTCTTATAAAAAGTTTAAATGCACTTAACTAAATAAAACGGTAGCAAAATAATTAATTGAGTGCTTTTAAATTAGTAAACAAATGTTAAACTAGTTGATGTAGTCACCAAACTTTTTTAAGGCCGTGGGTTATTCAGAGACATTAATTTAGGAGCTGTTGTCATATTTTACAAAACTAAAGAAATTAAAAGTAAAATAAAACAGAAAAGGAAAATAATAAAAAAAGGAAAATGCAAAACAGAAACAGAAAATAAAATAAGAGGCCACTCCCCCTCTCTGGGCCACGGCCCAGCTGGCCTCTGGGCCAATCAGGCCGCCAGGCCAGCCCACGCCCCCCACTCTCTCTGGCCTACAAGGCCACTCCCCCCGAACCCTAACCGCACCCAACGACCCCCACTCCACCCCGCTCGGTCCACTCCTTCCCCCACCCCCACAATTTCCCTCGCTCTCCTCGATCTGGATCGGGGATCCACCTCGACGACCGCGCCCCGCGCCACCCGACGTCGGCGCCCGTCCTCGACGCGGCCCCACCCCGTCACCGGACCCCCTTATCGACCCTTCCTCCTCGCGCGACGCCCACCCGTGGCCTCTGCCTCACCGACACCGGAGCCCCGCGCCGCCACGACTCCATCGCCGCCCTCGTCCTCGTCTCCTCCTCGCCGAACGCGACCTCAACTCCTCCCCGAGCCCTCTGCCAGATCCCTACGCTCCCCTTGTGAGCTCCCCTTCCCCTGGCCCAGTCACCGCGCGACCGCACCGCCGCGCTCACCGCGGTCGGGCTACTCCCTGGCCGCGCCCGTCGCCCCGCACCGACGTGCCTCGCCTGCGATGCTCGCTCGCCGCGCCACCGTCCCGCTTCCCCCGCATCGCTGCGCCTCGCCTCCCTTACTACTCGCACACGAGCCCCGCCGCTGCGCTTTTCCTCTACCCCCGCTCCCTGCTGCGAGCTGCGGCTGGATGCCAGCAACTCGTCCCGGCCACGCCCTCCTTTGGCTGCCCCGCTCGCGCCGCACACCGCCATGGCCCGCGCCTCGCCCCCTGCTGCAGCTGCTTTGCTTCTGCTTGACTCCCCTGCGACTGCCCTCACGCCAGCGTGCCTCACTCGCCGGCCGTGCCTCTCATTTGGCATGCGCCCACGCCGCCCGCATCTTGCTTCGCCGGCGCCGGTGTCCCACCGCTACCTGCCTCCGCCCGTGCTCCCCAGGAGCCCCACGCACACTCGGTTTTCCGCCGCGGCCTGCTGCTACTTCGCCGGCGCTCGCGCCCGAAACCAGCACCGGCATGGCCTCACCTCGCTACCAGGGTGGGCTGCGGCTTCGCTCGCTGCCCTCTAACCCAGCGCCCGTAGCGCCCGTTAACCCGCATCGGCCCCCAGGGCCCTATGACAGGGGGTCCCACCCCCAAACGTTTTAAGAAAAAGATATTAAAAAAGGGGGAATTAAAAATAAATAATAAATAATAAATAAAATTATTGAATTAATTAATGAATTAATTAATTAACTTAATTAAGTAATTAAAGAATTAATTAAACTAGTTAATCCTGTTTAATTAATCTAATTAATTAGTTAAGTTAATTGAAGCCTAATTAGACTAAGCAGTGTATGACATGCTGGACCCACCTGTCAGGTTGACCAGGTCAACTGTTGACGTCATGCTGACGTCATGATCACGTCAGCAAACACTATTCTAGATAATGTTGACTTAATTAATTAAATAAATCCTAAAAATGATTTAAATCTTTTAAAATTAATATAAAATAAACCGTAGCTCGGATGGAAAAACTTTGTACATGAAAGTTGCTCAGAACGACGAGACGAATCCGGATACGCAGCCCGTTCATCCGCCACGCATCCCTAACATAGAGAACACGCAACTTTTCCCCTCCGGTTCATCAGTCCGAAAACGCGAAACACCGAGGATAATTTCCCGGATGTTTCCCCCTTCACCGGTACCACCTCGTACCGCGTTAGGGCACACCTAGCATCACGCTTTGTCATGTCATGCATCGTCATGCATTTGTTTGCATTATATTTATTATTTCTTCTCCCTCTTCTCTCGCTAGACACCGAGACCGACGCCGCTGCTACCCAGTACGACTACGGTGTTGACGACCCCTCTCTCTTGCCAGAGCAGCCAGGCAAGCCCCCCCTTGATCACCAGATATCGCCTACTCTCCTCTATACTGCTTGCATTAGAGTAGTGTAGCATGTTACTGCTTTCCGTTAATCCTATCCTGATGCATAGCCTGTCCTTGCTACTACTGTTGCTACCTTTACATGCAATCCTAATGCTTAGTATAGGATGCTAGTTTATCATCAGTGGCCATACATTCTTGTCCGTCTGCCATGCTATACTATCGGGCCGTGATCACTCGGGAGTTGATCACGGGTATATACCTATACATAATATATGATACTTGTGATGACTAAAGATGGGTCGGCTCGTAGGAGTACCCGCGAGTGATTCACGGATTGGGTCCGAAAGGACGTTTGTCCCGACGGCCCTCTGAGTGGATCTTTGTGGCGAAGCGACAGCGCAGGTTGAGACCACCTAGGAGAGACGTGGGCCTGGCCCTGGTCGGCGTTCACGGTTATTGCAAAATAACACGTTTAACGAGATCTTGGTATTTGATCTGAGTCTGGCTACTGGTCTATACGCACTAACCATCTACGCGGGGACAGTTATGGGCACTCGATGTCGTGGTATCAGCCGAAGCCTTCATGACGTCAACGACTGAGCGGCGCGCGCCGGATTGGACTGGAACGCCTGCTAGGCTAGGTCTGCTTCCGGCCGCGTTCGCAACGTGCAGGTGTGCAAAGGGCGATGGGCCCAGACCCCTGCGCCATAGGATTTACACCGACGTGCTGACCTCTCTGTTGTGCCTAGGTAGGGCTGCGACGTGTTGATCTTCCGAGGCCGGGCATGACCCAGGAAAGTGTGTCCGGCCAAATGGGATCGAGCATGTTGGGTTATGTGGTGCACCCCTGCAGGGAAGTTAATCTATTCGAATAGCCGTGATATTCGGTAACAGGACGACTTGGAGTTGTACCTTGACCTTATGACAACTAGAACCGGATACTTAATAAAACACACCCTTCCAAGTGCTAGATACAACCGGTGATCGCTCTCTCACAGGGCGACGAAGGGAGGATCATCAGTTAGGATTATTGCTATGCGATGTTACTTGGTGAACTTACCATCTGCTCTCTCCTACATGCTGCAAGATGGAGGTTACCAGAAGCGTAGTCTTCGGAAGGACTAGCTATCCCCTCTTATTCCGGCATTCTGCAGTTCAGTCCACATATGACACCCTTATTCCATTTGATACCAATGCATACATATGTAGTGTAGCTCCTTGCTTGCGAGTACTTTGGATGAGTACTCACGGTTGCTTTTCTCCCCCTTTTCCCCTTTCTATTCTCGATTGTTGCGACTAGACGTTGGAGCCCAGGAGTCAGACGCCACCGTCGACGACTACTACTACTACTCGGGAGGTGCCTACTACTACGTGCAGCCCGCTGACGACGACCAGGAGTAGTTTAGGAGGATCCCAGGCAGGAGGCCTGCGCCTCTTTCGATCTGTATCCCAGTTTGTGCTAGCCTTCTTAAGGCAGACTTGTTTAACTTATGTCTGTACTCAGATATTGTTGCTTCCGCTGACTCGTCTATGATCGAGCTCTTGTATTCGAGCCTTCGAGGCCCCTGGCTTGTAATATGATGCTTGTATGGCTTATTATATTTGTAGAGTTGTGTTGTGATATCTTCCCGTGAGTCGCTGATCTTGATCGTACACGTTTGCTTGTATGATTAGTGTACGATTGAATCAGGGGCGTCACACGTTGATATCAGAGCCGACTGCCTGTAGGAATCCTCCTTTCCAACTCCTTGGCCGAAGTTGAGTCTAGTCATTGCTAAACTTTTACTAACATGGCTGTGTGGCTTACGGGCCCACGTCGCCATTGGGTGGTATTAGGATCTTTTATTCCTCGTCTTTACTCTGGGACTCTGATCTCTCTTTTATTCGGGTTAAAATGATTTTACTAAATCTGACTCTAGGTTTTCGTAACTACTTCCCCCGGAGAGCCCCTTATCACAGATGATCGCCTACTGCACCAGAAGATTTCGAAGTTACTCTCCGATACTCTTTTGAGACTTTGTGCCCATTGCTTTTGCAATTCCCTGCCACTGTTATATCATTACCGATAACTACATACACTTGCCTTTTCAATCCCATGGATCTTGTTATTACAAGATACCCTGAAAATTCTCTCTATTGTTTCGAGAATACTTTGTGCCTACTGCCATGCAGATCATTACCCACATGAACACCCCTACAGATAATTCCTCGCACATACCGAGTATCCGCCCATCCCCGGTTGTTTATGTGTTTCATTAAGGTCTTTGAAACAGTATTCGATCTTCCGTAAATCCTTAGCAGCTTATTGCTCTTGAAATTCTTGCTTACTTGCATTAAGGTTAATCCCATAAGTATAGTAATCTTATTGGCAGCCTTTGACACTATCATTTTGAGTCCATTGATTCAAAATATTGCGAATGCTTGCAATCCTCAATCAGATCCTAGAATTCATCCTTTCGGCTCAGACGTCATTTTAAACATGAGCTGGATCTCGACCAATCAAATTGTTGTCAATTTTACCCCTAAGCTTACTCAACCTATCTGTCCTTAATTGGAGCGTTTGCTTCTGATCCTTTGATTTGGAAACCATAATTGTTTTACATGTGAGCTTTGAATTAGTCAGTTGCTTCTATAATCCAATGCCTTCGCATTGTTTCTTCCGCTGGTTGTGTGCCGATACTCACATCAGCTCTGTTATGGACCGGCAGATCCTTTAATGGATTTTATCCGACAATGTCCTTCATATTCAATAACTTTGTGAGCCTTCCCTCGGATACATAATGCCTTTGGTAAATTGTATCCTCTACTTTCTCAACCTTGCTCTGCTTGCGAGCTTGAGTTATTTACTTCTGAACTTTGTAGTATATGTTCCTAAGATACCCGATGGGTTGGACCAATGCCTTCCCTAATCTGTGCAAACCCGAGAGTTTTCACGAGTCATATTCTTCTGGTGATTTACCAGATAAAATTTCAACACTACGACTTCGTCCAAAATGAGAAGTGAATGAAAGGGTATGCATTGGATAAGTGGGAGTCGACCTTGAACCTTGCGTTCATGCCCATGGACACGATGTAGATCTTATCATTAAAGCTTCTCTTAAATTAATTATTCCTTTGGTATAAGTTCATCTTATATCTGGGATCTGGCCTTTTGCAATCGTGGTTCCGACCATGTTCTCCTTTAAATACCATTTCTTGTGCAAGTTTAAGCATTTGTCTTCTGCGAAGTAATACCCAGTCCAACCTCTACTTTGATTTGTCGTCGAGTATTACCCCCTGGTATCTCGAGATTAACACGGAACTGCATAATTTCTTACGGGTTCTCCATCAGGTACTGCATTCTCACTGATTCCAATTTTTTCACGGGCTCTGAGTCATTAAACACTCAAGGACACCGATAACTGAATCGAGTCCGCATCGCGATTAAACAACTGTTAGTAATCTTCTTTACTTACGAGTTTGCACTCGATCACGTCATTTCTAGCCTGATCGGCTATATCACTATCGTGCTGATTTTAACTGTGCTACCTGGTCCTTATTCCCGGAGCATAATTTTCCACGATGAGCTAAGCTTACGTCGATCTTCCTCATCATATCTTTTCACCTTGAATAGCGAGCTTGGTTTTGATTTTGTGTCGTACCCTTGGTTCCAATAACCTTTCGCTTCACCATTCCTTTGACTTGATGTCATCGCCGATCGATTACATCTTAAAAATCTCTCGACAAATGTGTCGTGATCATCATAAACATTTCGAGCTCTTCCAAGATATCTATTGAATTCTTCATGGGAAATACCATCCTTGCCCTTGATGAATTGTGTTATCATCGACAACTTTATTGCCTTCCCTCCAACACAAACTTGTTCGTGTTCTGTGTTATACCTTGAGTTCCTTGCTATCCAACATTTGTTCTTCTTTACCTTGGAGTATTACCATCTATTATATCCAGGATGTCGTGCTTAGCACACCCGGCCGGAGGCCCTATGGTTATAGATTCCTTTTCAGCAAGGTTATCCATTCTTCCATGAGGAAATTGTAAGACTTATTCTACAAGTTATTCCTGATGGATCATTTGTGTTTCCAAAGTCTGACCCTTGCCTAAAGACCATGTCAATGCTATATCGAAGCATATATATGTACTCCGATTTTCAACAAAATCATTTGAAGCCCAGTGCTAAATGTTTCCTGCTCAATTATCCAAACACCGCTGTATGGATAATGTCATGAAAATTCTCTCCCGTACCTAAAGAGTTTTCTACAATATATCCTGTCATGGATATCATGATCTGCTTGTCCTTGGGAAGGATATACCCTTGAAATATGTGTTTGAACACATTTTCCTTTCCATTTTTCTGTTTAATATGATAATCACATTTTCCTTTCCATTGTTTTGTTTAACCTTCTTGAGGTTTATATGATCTAAGCGGTAATAAGTCACTACTTTTGTAAACACCTCGGAGTACAACTCTGTCAGTAAGAACCTGTTACTATTGTTGATGACATTCTGGTAACCCCCGATGGACGAGAACGTTGCCTATTGGTCCGCCTCGCTTCAACGAGCAGGAAAATGGTTCTCTTCGTCCCTCGCCCTTGGTACCAACGTTGTTACCGACATAACTGATAGGTTGCCCTCTGACCTGTCTTGCTATCATGACCGTACAAGATGTCACCGCTCCTCCTACTTTTAACCCACATGGTGGGCCCATAACCCACAGTTCCACAGGATCGAAACCTGACTCTCTTGTACACCCCTATTCCCAAAGTTATTCCTCGCGCGTGGCCTCGTATGTAATTCACGGGCCACCGTCCTAGTGATCTATTCTGGTAACAGATGCAATATTCAATCTCGTTGCTTTGGACCCCTTTCGCATGTTGTTTCAGACATCGAACGATTGCCTATCTGTTTGAAACTTCTCATGGTACCTTCTTACTTTACTCTCGATATTTTCTTAAGTATCTATTCGAGAGTTACTTTCTACCACATCCCCTGAGTTATCTGCGAGATAGCCAACTTTGTAAGGTCCGTTCTTATGAAGATACCCATTATCCTTCTTCGTAAGTACGATGGAACCCCTGAAAAAAGGGATGACAACTTCATCGTGATTCCCTGAAGCAGAGGAATGAAGACAGCAACACAATGGATCGATCTCTTCGAGAAGAGCAACCAAGACCGAGGACACCCGTTAAAAATTTAGTAACCAGAACTTTCCCCCTTACTCCCCTCTTAAATCTCGGGACGAGATTTCTTGTAGTGGAGGAGAATTGTGACGCCCGGATAATTAGGCTACAGAAAAACTCTGCTAATGATGCCACGTCACCTCCGTTTCTGTTACTAATCCCTCGTTAGTTCAAAAACCGATTCAACATTCAAATTCCAAATATGGCATACAACAAAAGTTTTCAAACAATAAAACAAAATTGTTCGGTTTGTCCCAAATAATTCATAAGCAATATTGGTGGATAAACCAAGCCCTTATAAAAAGTTTAAATGCACTTAACTAAATAAAACGGTAGCAAAACAATTAATTGAGTGCTTTTAAATTAGCAAACAAATGTTAAACTAGTTGATGTAGTCACCAAACTTTTTAAGGCCGTGGGTTATTCAGAGACATTAATTTAGGAGCTATTGTCATATTTTACAAAACTAAAGAAACTAAAAGTAAAATAAAATAGAAAAGGAAAAATAATAAAAAAAGGAAAATGCAAAACAGAAAACAGAAAATAAAATAAGAGGCCACTCCCCCTCCCTGGGCCACGACCCAGTTGGCCTCTGGGCCAATCAGGCCGCCAGGCCAGCCCACGCCCCCCACTCTCTCTGGCCTACAAGGCCACTCCCCCCGAACCCTAACCGCACCCACGACCCCCACTCCACCCGCTCGGTCCACTCCTTACCCCACCCCCACAATTCCCCTCGCTCTTCTCGATCTGGATCGGGGATCCACCTCGACGAGCGCCCCCGCGCCACCCGACGTCGGCGCCCGTCCTCGACGCGGCCCCGCCCCATCACCGGACCCCCTTATCGACCCTTCCTCCTCGCGGAACGCCCGCCCGTGGCCTCTGCCTCACCGACACCGGAGCCCCGCGCCGCCACGACTCCGTCGCCGCCCTCGTCCTCGTCTCCTCCTCGCTGGACGCGACCTCAACTCCTCCCCGAGCCCTCTGCTAGATCCCTACGCCCCCCTTGTGAGCTCCCCTTCCCCTAGCCCAGTCACAGCGCGACCGCACCGCCGCGCTCACCACGGTCAGGCTACTCCCTGGCCGCGCCCGTCGCCCCGCACCGACGCGCCTCGCCTGCGACGCTCGCTCGCCGCGCCACCGCCCCGCTTCTCCCTTATCGCTGCGCCTCGCCTCCCTTACTGCTCGCACACGAGCCCCGCCACTGCGCTTTGCCTCTACCCCCGCTCCCTGCTACGAGCTGCGGATGGATGCCGGCAACTCGTCCCGGTCGCGCCCTCCTTAGGCTGCCCCGCTCGCGCCGCACACTGCCATGGCCTGCGCCTCGCCCCCTGCTGCAGCTGCTCTGCTTCTGCTTGTCTCCCCCGTGACTGCCCTCGCACCGACCTGCCTCACTCGTCGGCCGTGCCCCTCATTTGGCATGCGCCCGCGCCGCCTGCATCTTGCTTCGCCAGCGCCGGTGTCCCACCGCTACCTGCCTCTGCCCGTGCTCCCCAGGAGCCCCACGCGCGCTCGGTTTTCCGCCGCGGCCTGCTGCTACTTCGCCGGCGCCCGCGCCCGAAACCAGCACCGGCACGACCTCGCCTCGCTACCAGGGTGGGCTGCGGCTTCACCCGCTACCCTCTAACCCAGCGCCCGTTAACCCGCATCGGCCCCCAGGGCCCTATGACAGGGGAGTCCCACCCCAAACGTTTTAAGAAAAAGATATTTAAAAAGGGGGAATTAAAAATAAATAAATAAATAATAATAATAAATAAAATTAATAATTAATTAATTAACTTAATTAAGTAATTAAAGAATTAATTAAACTAATTAATCATGTTTAATTAATCTAATTAATTAGTTAATTTAATTAAACCCTAATTAGACTAAGCAGTGTATGACATGCGGGACCCACCTATCAGGTTGACCAGGTCAACTGTTGACGTCAGTAAACACTATTCTGGATAATGTTGATTTAATTAATTAAATAAATCCTAAAAATGGTTTAAATCTTTTAAAATTAATATAAAATAAAACGTAGCTCGGATGGAAAAACTTTGTACATGAAAGTTGCTCAGAACGACGAGACGAATCCGGATACGCAGACCGTTCATCCACCACGCATCCCTAACATAGCGAACACACAACTTTTCCCCTCTGGTTCATTAGTCCGAAAACGCGAAACATCGGGGATAATTTCCCGGATGTTTCCCCCCTTCACCGGTACCACCTCGTACCGCGTTAGGGCACACCTAGCATCACACTTTGTCATGTCATGCACCGTCATGCATTTGTTTGCATTATATTTATTGTTTCTTCTCCCTCTTCTCTCGCTAGACACCGAGACCGACGCCGCTGCTACCCAGTACGACTACGGTGTTGACGACCCCTCTCTCTTGCCAGAGCAGCCAGGCAAGCCCCCCCCCCTTGATCACCAGATATCGCCTACTCTCCTCTATACTGCTTGCATTAGAGTAGTGTAGCATGTTACTGCTTTCCGTTAATCCTATCCTGATGCATAGCCTGTCCTTGCTACTACTGTTGTTACCTTTACATGCAATCCTAATGCTTAGTATAGGATGCTAGTTTATCATCAGTGGCCATACATTCTTGTCCGTCTGCCATGCTATACTATCGGGCCATGATCACTCGGGAGTTGATCACGGGTATATACCTATACATAATATATGATACTTGTGGTGACTAAAGACGGGTCGGCTCGTAGGAGTACCCGCGAGTGATTCACGGATTGGGTCCGAATGGACGTTTGTCCCGACGACCCTCTGAGTGGATCTTTGTGGTGAAGCGACAGAGCAGGTTGAGACCACCTAGGAGAGAGGTGGGCTTGGCCCTGGTCGGCGTTTGCGGTTATTTCAAAATAACACGTTTAACGAGATCTTGGTATTTGATCTGATTCTGGCTACTGGTCTATACGCACTAACCATCTACGCGGGGACAGTTATGGGCACCCGATGTCGTGGTATCAGCCGAAGCCTTCGTGACGTCAGTGACTGAGCGACGCGCGCCGGATTGGACTGGAATGCCTGCTAGGCTAGGTCTGCTTCCGGCCGCGTTCGCAACGTGCAGGTGTGCAAAGGGCGATGGGCCCAGACCCCTGCGCCATAGGATTTAGACCGGCGTGCTGACCTCTCTGTTGTGCCTAGGTAGGGCTGCGACGTGTTGATCTTCCGAGGCCGGGCATGACCCAGGAAAGTGTGTCCGGCCAAATGGGATCGAGCGTGTTGGGTTATGTGGTGCACCCCTGCAGGGAAGTTAATCTATTCGAATAGCCGTGATATTCGGTAACAGGACGACTTGGAGTTGTACCTTGACCTTATGACAACTAGAACTGGATACTTAATAAAACACACCCTTCCAAGTGCCAGATACAACCGGTGATCGCTCTCTCACAGGGCAACGAAGGGAGGATCATCGGTTAGGATTATTGCTATGCGATGTTACTTGGTGAACTTACCATCTGCTCTCTCCTACATGCTGCAAGATGGAGGTTAGCAGAAGCGTAGTCTTCGAAAGGACTAGCTATCCCCTCTTATTCCGGCATTCTGCAGTTCAGTCCACATATGGCACCCTTATTCCATTTGATACCAATGCATACATATGTAGTGTAGCTCCTTGCTTGCGAGTACTTTGGATGAGTACTCACGGTTGCTTTTCTCCCCCCTTTTCCCCCTTTCTATTCTCGATTGTTGCGACCAGACGTTGGAGCCCATGAGTCAGACGCCACCGTCGACGATGACTACTACTACTCGGGAGGTGCCTACTACTATGTGCACCCCACTGACGACGACCAGGAGTAGTTTAGGAGGATCCCAGGCAGGAGGCCTGCGCCTTCTTCGATCTGTTTCCCAGTTTGTGCTAGCCTTCTTAAGGCAGACTTGTTTAACTTATGTCTGTACTCAGATATTGTTGCTTCCGCTGACTCGTCTATGATCGAGCTCTTGTATTTAAGCCTTCGAGGCCCCTGTTATAATATGATGCTTGTATGGCTTATTATATTTGTAGAGTTGTGTTGTGATATCTTCCCATGAGTCCCTGATCTTGATCGTACACGTTTGCGTGTATGATTAGTGTACGATTGAATCGGGGGCGTCACAATTCTGTCAATTGCTCAACCGTAATTTGTTCACCCACTGTAGAATACTTATGCTCTTGAGAGAAGCCACTAGTGAAACCTATGGCCCCCGGGTCTATTCTCATCATATCAATCTCCATCACTTTAATCTTGCTTTGCCTTTTACTTTTTACTTTGCATCTTTATACCAAAAATACCAAAAATATTATATCTATCATATCTGACTCTCGTAAGTAACCGTGAAGGGATTGACAACCCCTAATCGCGTCGGTTGTGAGTAGCTATCGTTTTGTGCAGGTACGAGGGACTTGAGCATGGCCTCCTACTGGATTGATACCTTGGTTCTCAAAAACTAAGGGAAATACTTACGCTACTCTGCTGCATCATCCCTTCCTCTTCGGGGAAAACCAACGCAAGCTGAAGACGTAGCAGTTATCTTTGCAAGTCTCTTCAAATTATCAGTTTGGTTTGGGTTACTAGATTGGTTGTTCTTGCCATGGGAGAAGTGTTTAGCTTTGGGTTCAATCTTGCGGTGTCCTTTCCCAGTGACCGAAGGGGCAGCAAGGCACGTATTGTATTGTTGCCATCGAGGATAACAAGATGTTTTTTTTATCATATTGCATGAAACTATCCCTCTACATCATGTCATCTTGCTTAAGGCGTTACTCTGTTTTTAACTTAATACTCTAGATGCATGCTGGATAGCGGTCGATGAGTGGAGTAATAGTAGTAGATGCAGGCAGGAGTCGGTCTACTTGTCTCGGACGTGATGCCTATATACATGATCATACCTAGATATTCTCATAACTATGCTCAATTCTGTCAATTGCTGAACAATAATTTTTTCACCCACCGTAGAATACTTATGCTCTTGAGAGAAGCCACTAGTGAAACCTATGGCCCCTGGGTCTCTTTCTCATCATATTAATCTCCATCACTTTATTATTGCTTTGCTTTTACTTTGCCTTTTACTTTTTACTTTGCATCTCTATACCAAAAATACCAAAAATATTATCTATCATCTCTATCAGATCTCACTTTCGTAAGTGACCGTGAAGGGATTAACAACCCCTAAGCGCGTTGGTTGCGTTGAGCTATTGTTTTTGTGTAGGTACAAGGGACTCGCGCGTAGCCTCCTACTGGATTGATACCTTGATTCTCAAAAACCGAGGGAAATATTTACGCTACTTTGCTGCATCATCCTCTCCTCTTCGGGGAAATCCAACGCAATGCTCAAGAGGTAGCAAGAAGAATTTCTGGCGCCGTTGCCGGGGAGTCTGCGCCAAAGTCAACATACCAAGTACCCATCACAATCCCTATCTTCCGCATTACATTATTTTCCATTTGCCTCTCATTTTCCTCTCGCCCACTTCACCCTTGTCGTTTTATTCGCCCTCTCTCTCTATCCTCCCTCTCTTTTTGCCTCTTTTTTGCCCGTTTGCTTTTTGTTTGCTCATGTGTTAGTTTGTTTGCTTGTCATCATGGCTAGTCTCATATATTCTCCGTTGTCTCCCGAGAATGAAGTTCTAAATTTTGAACAAAGGGAGGGAGAAAAATCTAAAAGATGATTGGTATAGAATTTGCAATGCTCAAAATAGATCTACCAGGAAGCAATCTACTTCAGTTCTTCTCCACAATTTTTATGTAGGTGCTAGTCCTTGGTATAGATATATCCTTGATACCATTACTGAAGGGAATTTCTTGGGTAGCCATACTTTTGATTCTTATAATGTTAAGATAGATTTATTTGGCTCACCACCTCTTTTGGTTAACGGAACTATGTTAACTTTGGAGCATGTTATGCAAAGACTTGAAATTATTGAAAATAAAGTTGCTACCATTGAATTAATTGAAAGTATAGATAAAACGATCCACAATCAAATTACTCAATATGTATCTAAGGTACAAATGACTTTGAAAAATATTAAGGAAAAGGAACTCATAGTTAGTGAGAAAATAAATCTAGATTCCACTGGAATCGATAAACTTGAGGGTATCATTACGAACTTGGGAACCGCTTTTTCTTCCGTAAAGAATATTCCAAGTCCTCCTACTAAAATTGCCAAGCCTATGTATGTTCCTAAAAATAAGGGTGAATCATCTAGTAAGGAAACTGCGGATCTTAAATCTATAAGTATTCATCCCAATCTTTTTGCTATCATTAAGGAACCAATTGCTACAAATGAATTTTTCGATCTTGTGCCTAAGAGTTTGATAATTACTAGAAAGAAAGAAATTCCAAAGGAGGATAGACGCCTCATTGAAGAATTGCCTACCAAAGATGGCAATACCTAGATCTATCCTTGCTTGTTACGCCTAGCTAGGGGCGTTAAACGATAGCGCTTGTTGGGAGGCAAACCAATTTTATTTTTATTCCTTGCTTTTTGCTCCTGTTTAGTAATAAATAATTTATCTAGCCTCTGTTTTGGTTGTGTTTTTTATGTTTAATTATTGTTTGTGCCAAGTAGAACCGTTGGGAAGACTTGGGGAAAGTCTTGTTGAACTTGCTATAAAAAAACAGAAACTTTAGCGCTCACGAGAACTGCTGTAATTTTTATTTGAAATATGATATTTAGTTAATTCTTTTTGAAGATGATTAATAGATAAATTCCTCACGTCCAGCAATGTATTTTAGAATTTTTTGGGGTTTCAGATCTTGTGCTAGCTACAGATTACTACAGACTGTTCTGTTTTTGACAGATTCTGTTTTTTCGTGTGTTGTTTGCTTATTTTGATGAATTTATGGCTAGTAAAATAGTTTATAAACCATAGAGAAGTTGGAATACAGTAGGTTTAACACCAATATAAATAAATAATGAGTTCATTACAGTACCTTGAAGTGGTCTTTTGTTTTCTTTCGCTAACGGAGCTCACGAGATCTTCTACTTTATGTTTTGTGTTGTGAAGTTTTCAAGTTTTGGGTAAAGATTTGATGGATTATGGAACAAGGAGTGGCAAGAACCTAAGCTTGGGTATGCCCATGGCACCCCCAAGATAATCTAAGGACACCTAAAAGCCAAAGCTTGGGGATGCCCCGGAAGGCATCCCCTCTTTCGTCTACTTCTATCAGTAACTTTACTTGGAGCTATATTTTTATTCACCACATGATATGTGTTTTGCTTGGAGCGTCTTTTATGATTTGAGTCTTTGATTGTTAGTCTACCACAATCATACTTTCTGTACACACCTTTTGAGAGAGCCATACATGATTTGGAATTTGATAGAATACTCTATGTGCTTCACTTATATCTTTTGAGCTTTATATTTTGCTCTAGTGCTTCACTTATATCTTTTAGAGCAAAGTGGTGGATTCGTTTTATAGAAACTATTGATCTCTCATGCTTCACTTAGATTATTTTGAGTCTTAATAGCATGGTAATTTGCTTAGAATCCTAATATGCTTGGTATGCAAGATTAATAATAAAATTTTCGTATGAGTGTGTTGAATACTAAGAAAAGTTTGATGCTTGATGATTGTTTTGAGATATGGAGATAATAATATCAAAGTCATGCTAGTTGAGTAGTTGTGAAATTGAGAAATACTTGTGTTGAAGTTTGCAAGTCCCGTAGCATGCACGTATGGTAAACGTTATGCAACAAATTTGAAACATGAGGTGTTATTTGATTGTCTTCCTTATGAGTGGCGGTCGGGGACGAGCGATGGTCTTTTCCTACCAATCTATCCCCCTAGGAGCATGCGCGTAGTGTCGAGGTTTTTGATGACTTGTAGATTTTTGCAATAAGTATGTGAGTTCTTTATGACTAATGTTGAGTCCATGGATTATACGCACTCTCACCCTTCCATCCTTGCTAGCCTCTTCGGTACCGTGCATTGCCCTTTCTCACATCGAGAGTTGGCGCAAAATTTGTCGGTGCATCCAAACCCCGTGATATGATACGCTCTTTCACACATAAACCTCCTTATATCTTCCTCAAAACAGCCACCATACCTACCTATTATGGCATTTCCATAGCCATTCCGAGATATATTGCCATGCAACTTTCCATCATTCTGTTCATCATGACACATTCATCATTGTCATATTGCTTAGCATGATCATGTAGTTGACATAGTATTTGTGGCAAAGCCACCATTCATAATTCTTTCATACATGTCACTCTTGGTTCATTGCATATCCCGGTACACCGCCGGAGGCATTCATATAGAGTCATCCTTGTTCTAGTATCGAGTTGTACTCATTGAGTTGTAAAAAAATAGAAGTGTGATGATCATCATTATTAGAGCATTGTCCCAAGTGAGGAATAAAAAAAAGAGAAAAGCCATAAAAAAAAGAGAAGGCCCCCCCAAAAAGAGAAAGGCCATAAAAAAAGAGAAGGCCCAAAAAAACGAGAGAAAAAGAGAGAAGGGACAATGTTACTATCCTTTTACCACACGTGTGCTTTAAGTAGCACCATGATCTTCATAGTAGAGAGTCTCTCGTGTTATCACTTTCATATACTAGTGGGAATTTTTCATTATAGAACTTGGCTTGTATATTCCAACAATGGGCCTCCTCAAGTGCCCTAGGTCTTCATGAGCAAGCAAGTTGGATGCACACCCACTAGTTTCTTTTGTTGAGCTTTCATACATTTATAGCTCTAGTGCATCCGTTGCATGTCAATCCCTACTCCTTGCATTAACATCAATCGGTGGGCATCTCCATAGCCCATTGATTAGCCTTGTTGATGTGAGACTTTCTCCTTTTTTTGTCTTTTGCACATAACCCCTTCATTATATTCTATTCCACCCATAGTGCTATGTCCATGGCTCGCGCTCATATATTGCGTGAAAGTTTATAGGTTCGAGATTACTAAAGTATGAAACAATTGCTTGGCTTGTCATCGGGGTTGTGCATGATGAGAGCATTCTTGTGTGACGAAAATGAAACATGACAAAACTATATGATTTTGTAGGGATGAACTTCCTTTTGGCCATGTTATTTTGAAAAGACATAATTGCTTAGTTAGTATGCTTGAAATATTATCATTTTTCTGTCAATATGAACTTTTGTCTTGAATCTTTCGGATCTGGATATTCATACCACAATTGAGAAGGATTACACTAAAATTATGCCAAGTAGCACTCCGCATCAAAAATTCTCTTTTTTATCATTACCTACTCGAGGACGAGCAGAAATTAAACTTGGGGATGCTTGATACGTCTCCAACGTATCTATAATTTTTGATTGCTCCATGCTATATTATCTACTGTTTTGGACTATATTGGGCTTTATTTTCCACTTTTATATTATTTTTGGGACTAACCTATTAACCGGAGGCCCAGCCTAGAATTGCTGTTTTTTGCCTCCCAGAATATAAAACGGAGTCCAAATGGAATGAAACCTTCGGGAACATGATTTTCTCATCAGATAATACCCAGGAGACTTGGACCCTCCGTCAAGAAAGCCATGAGGCGGTCACGAGGGTGGAGGGCGCGCCCCACCTAGGGCGCGCCCCACTGCCTCGTGGGCCCCTCGAAGCTCCACCGACGTACTCCTTCCTCCTATATATATCTACGTACCCCCAAACGATTGGGGACGGAGCCAAAAATCTAATTCCACCGCCGCAACTTTTTGTATCCACGAGATCCCATCTTGGGGCCTGTTCCGGAGCTCCGCTGGAAGGGGAATCGATCACGGAGGGCTTCTACATCATCATCCAAGCCCCTCCGATGAAGTGTGAGTAGTTTACTTCAGACCTACGGGTCCATAGTTAGTAGCTACATGGCTTCTTCTCTCTTTTTGGATCTCAATACAATGTTCTCCCCCTCTCCCGTGGAGATCTATTCGATGTGATCTTCTTTTTGCGGTGTGTTTGTTGAGACCAATGAATTGTGGGTTTATGATCAAGTCTATCTATGAATAATATTTGAATCTTCTCTGAATTCTTTTATGTATGATCGGTTATCTTTGCAAGTCTCTTCGAATTATCAGTTTGGTTTGGCCTACTAGATTGGTTGTTCTTGCCATGTGAGAAGTGTTTAGCTTTGGGTTCAATCTTGCGGTGTCCTTTCCCAGTGACAGAAGGGGCAGCAAGGCACGTATTGTTTCCATCGAGGATAACAAGATGGGTTTTTATCATATTGCATGAAACTATCCCTCTACATCATGTCATCTTACTTAAGGTGTTACTCTGTTTTTAACTTAATACTCTAGATGCATGCTGGATAGCGGTCAATGAGTGGAGTAATAGTAGTAGATGCAGGCAGGAGTCGGTCTACTTGTCTCGGACGTGATGCCTATATACATGATCATACCTAGATATTCTGATAACTATGCTCAATTCTGTCAATTGCTCAACAGTAATTTGTTCACCCACCGTAGAATACTTATGCTCTTGAGAGAAGCCACTAGTGAAACATATGGCCCCCGGATCTCTTTCTCATCATATTAATCTCCATCACTTTATTATTGCTTTGCTTTTACTTTGCCTTTTACTTTTTATTTTGCATCTCTATACCAAAAATACCAAAAATATTATCTATCCTCTCTATCAAATCTCACTTTCGTAAGTGACCGTGAAGGGGTTGACAACCCCTAAGCGCGTTGGTTGCGTTGAGCTATTGTTTTTGTGTAGGTACAAGGGACTCGCGCGTAGCCTCCTACTGGATTGATACCTTGGTTCTCAAAAACTTTGGGAAATATTTACGCTACTTTGCTGCATCATCCTCTCCTCTTCGGGGAAATCCAACGCAGTGCTCAAAAGATAGCATGCACCACTTCAATGTCGGTCTAGTTAGAAGTCATGTCTGCTCTGGATCAGCAGGAATGTGGTGTTGATGCTCTAGAGCAGTGCCGATTAGCATAAATGTGCGGCAACCGCTTTGCGCCGAAGAAGATTTTCGGTGTGTCCGATGTGTGCGTGGAAGCGGTCAGACGCCTGCATAGCAACCTAATTTGCCTTTGATTTGTGGAAAACGAACATCCAGACCGATCCACAGATGTGGTACCACGTTAGTTGGCAAAATGTGCATGGATCACTTGGTCTCGACTAAACCTAGGCATGGGTGGCCCAGCCCGATAGGCCCGGCCCGAAGCCCGACATCCGGGTCGGCCTTGGACCTTACTTTCCAGCCTGAAGCCCCGGATAGCATGGCAAAACACGATTTCAAGTTTTTTAAAGAAATATACATAGCATTATAATATTAATCCTTGGAAATAATTATTTTATTTTTTATAATACAAAAAATAGGCATTTTACCGGGCTGCGGGCCAGGCCGGGCCGGGGCTTGGGACTTTATGGACACGCTTTTTGAAACCCGGCCCTGCTCGGAAATGGCCACGTCTAGTTTGGACGGATGCGAGCGGGTTGAAGGTCGCGTTGGCGATGCCTTTATCCAACAAGGCAACGACCAACATTGTAGGCTTGAGCATTGGTTTCGTTAAAGTAATGAAACGAGTTGTTTTTTCAAGCAATGAAACGGCTTGATGATGGTGTAAAGGAAATTGATCAGTGCCCAAAACGCGTGGATGTGTACGTGCAGCCTTGGCCCATGTCACCTTCTTGCAAATTCGTTTTGGACTTCACAATAGAAGCTTACCTATAAGCAAATAGTTGATGAGCGCTTTTTCGAAAGCCTTTCCATGATTATATGAGATGGGCTGAGAGCACACCATTTAGCATGCTCTTAACTGTCATCACATGTCACGTTCTGGAAGTTTTCTTCAGATTTTTTAGTACATTATTATTTCGCACGCGTTTCTGGCTTTTTAGATTGTTTTATGGGTTTTTTTTTTATTTTTGGTTTCTTCAGCTGCCTTTCATAGCTTTTTGACATAAAGTCTTTTTTTACGAAAAAACATTTTTTCTATGAGAGGTATGGTTTTTCTTCCGCAGGAAGCACTGTTTGGCTTCCGCGAGTGGCGTGGCCGTGCCTATCGGAAACGACAAAAAAACACTTCTTTTTTTCGTGAGAGGCATGGTTTTGTTTTCACGAGAGGCACGATTTTGTTTCCGCGAGAGGCACGGCCGTGCCTCTAGGAAATAAAAAAAACGTGTTTTTTCTTTCTTCCTTTCGTGAGAGGCATGGTTTTGTTTCCACGAGAGGCATGGATTTGATTTCACAAGAGGCACGGCCGTGCCTCTCGGAAACGGCTTCTGGAAAGGAAAAAAAGATGCTCATGGTTCGTTTTTTGGTCCAGTTTTTCCGGAAAAAAGATTGTTGAAACCTATCAACATGGGATATAGTCTTGAAAATCTTGACGTGAGGAATTCAACGGGAAACCGGTTCCAGATTTACGCACGGTTTAAGAAATACGAATCTATAAAAAAGGGAAACTCCCCAGTTGCGGTTCGAGATTTACAGCACCCGCTGATCATCCAGGAAGCTTGGATCCTCTACGACCATGCCACAACGGCATTGGCGTTCATCTACGCGCCAGCGATTTTCCCCTCCGCGAGCCGGTGCTCGTCGAGGAGCCGAAGGTTGTAGCTTTGGTCCTTCTGCACCTGCCAGAATACCAACACCGGTAGCGTCGGCTGGTCTACCACCATTACGACATTGAAGTGTGCCCCCGCCTGCTCCAAGGTGATGTAGCCATGCACCAGTGAGGGCGGTGGCGCCGACTCATCGTCGTACGCCTCGTCCATCGTCTCGTTGACACCGTTGTCCTTTGGCAAGCGTGTCGTTAAGCCAACCTCTATCTGACTGGCACGACGGACTTGCCAGTGGCCACAATTCCGGCCAGCTTCTACTTCCGTTCGGTGGAGAGGCTATCCTACAACGCCTTGGAGCTCGAGGTAATGGCGAACATGGTGCACGTAGGAGATCGGGAGCGGAGTTGTAGTGCAGTGCGGATTGTGCCGGCCTGGCCACGTATAAATAGCGGGCGCCGGCCAGTCCAAGCGACGGGTGATGTGAATGTGAGCGTCCGAGTGGGTTTCTCAGCAATCACACTTATTTGATGTTGGCAGGCGGACAAACATGCATCATGTTTGAATGCGGAGAGAATAGTCACACCACGTCGCTCCAGCATTGAATAGATACAAACACCCGGACGTGCGTGTGGGTGGCACTCTTGGCTGGTGCACCACTTCAATGTCGATCTAGTTAGAAGTCATGTCTGCTCTGGATCAGCAGGAATGTGGTGTTGATGCTCTAGAGCAGTGCCGATTAGCATGAATGTGCGGCAATCGCTTTGCGCCGAAGAAGGTTTTTGGTGTGTCCGATGTGTGCGTGGGAGCGGTCAGACGCCCGCATAGCAACCTAATTTGCCTTTGATTTGTGGAAAACGAACATCCAAACCGGTTCACAGATGTGGTACCACGTTAGTTGGCAAAATGTGCCTGGACCACTTGGTCTTGACTAAACCTAGGCATGGGTGGCCCAACCTGATAGGCCCGGCCCAAAGCCTGACATGCGGGTCGGCCTTGGACCTTACTTTCCAGCCTGAAGCCCCGAAAAGCATGGCAAAACATGATTTCAAGTTTGTTTTTTTAAATATAGGCATAGCATTATAATATTAATCTTTGGAAATAATTATTTTATTTTTTATAATACAAAAAAGTAGGCATTTTGCCGGGCTGCGGGCCAGGCCAGGCCGGGCTTGGGATTTTGTGGTCATGCTTTTTGAAACCCGGTCCTGCTCGGAAATGCCCAGGTCTAGTTTGGACGGATGCGAGCGGGTTGAAGGTCGCGTTGGCGATGCCTTTATCCAACAAGGCAACACCCAACATTGTAGGCTTGAGCATTGGTTTCGTTAAAGTAATGAAACGAGTTGTTTTTTCAAGCAATGAAACGGCTTGATGATGGTGTAAAGGAAATTGGTCAGTGCCCAAAACGCGTGGATGTGTACGTGCAGCCTTGGCCCATGTCACCTTCTTGCAAAATCGTTTTGGACTTGACACTAGGAGCTTACCAATAGCCATCGGAAGCAAATAGTTGATGAGCGCTTCTTGGAAAGCCTTTCCATGATTATATGAGATGGACTAAGAGCACATCATTTAGCATGCTCTTAACTGTCATCACATGTCGCGCTTTGGAAGTTTTCTTTAGATTTTTTAATACATTATTATTTCGCACGCGTTTCTGGCTTTTTAGATTGTTTTTTTTGGGTTTTTTCGACTTTTGGGTTTTTCAACTGTCTTTTTTAGCTTTTCGACATAAAAAAGTCATTTTTTTTGTGAAAACACGTTTTTTTTTGTGAGAAGCATGGGTTTTCTTCCGCGGGAAGCACAGTTTGGCTTCCGCGAATGGCGCGGCCGTGCCTCTCAGAAATGACAGAAAAACACGTTTTTTTTCTTTCATGAGAGGCATGGTTTGCTTCAGCGTGAGGCACGATTTTGTTTCCGCGAGAGGCACGGCTGTGCCTCTAAGAAACGAGAAAACATGTTTTTCTTTCTTTCTTTCATGAGAGGCATGGTTTTGTTTCCGTGAGAGGTATGGATTTACTTTCGCGAGAGGCACGGCCGTGCCTCTCGGAAACGGCTTCCGGAAAGGGAAAAAAGATGCTCCTGGTTCGTTTTTTGGTCTCTTTTTTTCTGAAAAAAAGATTGTCGAAACCTATCAACATGAGATATGGTCCGGAAAATCTTGACGCGAGGAATTGAATGGTAAAACGGTTCGAGATTTACGCACGGTTTAAGAAATAAAACGAATCTAAGAAAAAAAAGGAAACTCTCCAGTTACGATAAGTGGCGCCCATGCAGCGTGTCACTTGTCACAACCTAAGAAGAGGGAGTGATCTTTGGGAGTACTCCTTAACTAGTGATTTTGATATGTATATCTATATCTATTACCTACTGATCTGGCAAGGTACATTTCATAGATTTTTTCATCCGTTCACAACCAAAATGATTTTTTTCTATCCAAGGTGATACTCAATTTTTGTCACGAATTTCGTACTTGGGCCATGCGTGCTGTGGCCCAGCGAAGCCAGCTCACGCAGCTAGGAAAACCCTATTTGTCGGACGCTGCGGCAATTTCGAAGCTTCGCACAGGGTGCCCCAAGACTGGGCCGGTCCGTTTTCATTTTTCCGTGTTCTGTTTCCATTTTTCTTTTTCTGTTTCTTTCCTATTTATTTGTACCTTTTTTCTTCCATTTTTTTCTTTTTCCCTTTTTTAGTAAACTTAAAATTTTCAGAAAGCATTTCAAATTTCATTTTTACATTTTTTGTAAATGTTTAGAATTCGAAAATTTGTTCCCGTTCTGAAAATGTTTGGAACTTTAATTTTTTGTTCTTATACCAAAATTTGTTTAAAATTAGAAAAAATCCCGTATTTTTAAAAAATGTTTGTACTTTCCTAAATTGTCGATATTTTCTAAATAAAATTGCATTTAAAAAATGTTCCAAAATTGGAAATTATTCTTGTTGTAGTGAAATGCTCACAAATTCAAAATAATGGTCATGTTTAAAAAGCACATTCCTAAAATTGTAATCAATGTCCAAAAAATGTTCCCATTTTAAAAAACTGTTCACAAGTGCAAAAAACGTTCGTATTTATATAACAGGTTCATGATTTCAATTTATTTTGTGATTTTTTAAAAAAAATTATGTTTCAAATTATGTTTGTATTTTTCCAAAATTGAACAAAACGTTCAAAAAAAATCTTTGTATTTTTGAAAAGTGTTCGGGATTTCTAAAATGTTCATGTTTCCAAGAATATTAGGAAATTCATAATTATTAATATAATTTTCAAAAGTTCAGAAAAATCAATAGATATTTTGAATCTAACACTATAGTATGTTCTTAAATGTTCGGCTGGCCTTTGGTTAGCAAAGCCCGTTTGTTCGTGTAGCTGGCAACATGTGGTCGAGTTTTTGAGGTCTTGATTTCGATCCTTCAACTCATCATTTCTCTGGATTCTTTACACACACATTACAAACACATGTCGTTTTGGTGCCTGCCAGTGGGCTGGCTCAGACACGAACTGTGGTGTGTCCCATGCATTATTTGACAATAAAAGAGAATATGCTAGTCGGATCTAATTGAACTAAAATTGTGTACACGTGTCAATAAAAGAGAATATGTTAGTTCGACGCTAACTAAAAAAACTATTGGCACGTAAGCGCTAAAATAATCGAAAAAAATAAATGCTGATAAAGAAGGAACCGTTGGTTATGCGCTAATTATGACAATGAAATGAGATTTATGCACAATCCATCTGGTTATGCCGTTATAGGAGAGAGTGGCCGAAGTAATTGTGCCCCGAAGGTTGCTGTGCAACCACCAAATGTGAAGGCAGCCACAACCCTGACACGGAGGCGGACCCAGAGGAAGAAAAAACACGACTTGGGTGGTCGCCGCCATGCCGCCCCGACCACTATCAAGATCTCGAAGGCCAAACCTAACCCGCGAGAAGACCATAGCTCCAAGCTCCGTCGCCACACCACCGCGGAGACCGTTTTTAGTGGACTCTTTCGTTGCTTCTCACAAAAAAATCTCTCCCTTTGCAACGCACGGACATATGTGCTGGTCCTTGCTAATGGTAGGATGGGGACTCCTATTCGGGTCTTGAATCACCCATTTAGGGCTGCTCGTGCTCGCAAGAGACCCTTAGCGGGGTGGCCCAGATAACTGCTAAAAAAGCAAACACTAAAAATGGAAGTGTCCAAACGAAAATGGAGAGCCAGGATTCAAACTTGGGACACCAAGGTCGACAGCGTGACGGGAGAACCACTAGGCTGAGCTCTCTTTGTTGTTTACTAGCAGGGGACAGCTATATTTGACTAAGTACTCCCTCCATTCCTTTATACAAGAACACTTCATATTTCTATGTCTAATTTTGATCATTAATTGTACCAACAATAACTGAGTTATATGTTACAAAAAGTATTTCACTGGATGCACATTTCAAAAAACTTTTCTATGATATATATTTTATGAAATATAATCCATATTTTGTTGATCAAAATTATAAGTCCAAGTTTAACACGAAAAACGAAGTGGCCTTGTATAAGGGAATGGTGGGAGTACGAATTATTAAAAAACCCTAAATTTCAAGAGAACACATCTTGCTTTATTAGTAGGTATAGATATAGATATAGACTTGCAACTATTTCTAAACAAATATGTTTTTGTTTTTTGCTTATATTAAATAAATACATAGCAAATTCCTCGTCAATACTCTAAAGATTGTAAAACAAACCTTTTTGTTTGTAAAACTGGTTACTTATTGTCCAGTTGACACAATAACAAGCGACATACTTACAACTCAATCATTTATAACTAAATCAGAGTCAAAACAAATGATTAATTATCAAATTGCAATGATCTGAACACTCCTCACCCACTCACATCCACTTTCGTAATGATCTCGGCCGGTGGTAATGCGTGGGGGCAGCGGCATCCATCTCCCTCCTCCTCCAATGGCAGTGCGCAGCGGGTTGGCGGTGGCCAGGAGATCTCCGGCGGCCGTTTGACAGATGAGATTTGGCTGCGATGAGATCTGATCTGGGCCAGAGGGGTTTAGATCGAGATCCACTGCGGCTGCACCTCGTCTCGACAATGGCAAGAGGAGATCCCCCTGGGTAATCTTCGCAGCACGAGGACGTCCGGGTCTCTTGGCCCGGGCATGGTGGTGGTGGCTGCCTCTCCACCGAAGGCGGTTGACCAGGCTGGTAGTGACGGATCTTGGATCCCACCATTAGCACCGGCGGCGAGTTGGGGAGACATTGTCGCCGGTGAAAAGCGAGCCGACTCCGGTCATGGCGGGCGGTGACGGCGTCTACGTCGTTACCTTGATGAAGGCATCGTCAAGCAACTATCGTCAACCTGCTCGTGCCGCTCCGGCAGAAATCCTAAGATCTCCGGATCGGATGATGGAGGCGTTGCAGTGTCGTGTTCCTTATTGGGGGCATCGTTTGTGGAGCGGCGCCGGATGGAAGAGGCGTGAGGTGGTGTGGCGTGCCTTCTCTCGTGTCGACGACGGCGGGTCTCGGCGGCATGGAGCAGCTGGATCTCGTCGGTGGGCGTGTGATGATGGACGAGCGCAGAATGGTGGCATTGTCTGGCGTCGTGGTGGCGCCGACGGCAGCTAGACCAAGCAAGGTAGATGCAGCAGTACATCACTGAAGATGGATTGATGGCAGGTGGCTGCGGCGGCCTCATACCCGGCAGGCGTCCTGGTTGAGGAGTGCGCCGAACTGATGGGTGCCCCATGCCCGGCAGGCGTCCTGGTTGGGACCTCAGGTCTTAGATGTTAGGTTTGGCTGCGAGGTTTGTTTGGTATTAGGCCCAGACTATCGGCATCTCTATATCAACTGGATAGGAGTAGCGACAGATATTGTCTAGACGATGTCTTTAGTCTTACTGTTGTATGACTTTATAAGGTCTTGTATGAATAATTAATAAAGTCGCTGCATGCATTGTCGAGATACAGAGACCGAAGGTCCTCCATTTCTAAAAAAAAATAACCTTCATCACAACCGCTTCCTTTTTTTTTTGCGTACATCACAACCGCTTCCTCGGCACAACAACGTTTTCACTGCAGCAAGTCTACAATTATTTCGACCGAAGCCAACAAGGAAGGCCATAGAAGGTTATCTCATTCCAAAATAGTTGAAAGGTAAAGTGAACTAAGCCAATAGATTAAGTGAGCAAAGTGGCCATGGGCAAGGCAGTAACGAAACACGTATTGCAACAGATATTACACTGGTTTCGTGGTAAGGATTAACTTGAGGACATGAGAAATCCCGTTGGAATCATAACATCGAACGACTCAGGGTCCTGCCCGTGCGCTAGATGGAACTGCCGCGGAGGCCCTTCCATCTTTTCTTTTCTGTGCGGCCAAGTCGCTCTCGGTTATGAACGTGCAAATAACGTTTTATAGAGCGAAAGCAAAGTAGACAAATGAAGAGTGTGAATGATTCTCTCATTTTATTGTAATGCAGGAGACTCACTTATATACATGATGAATGGATGGAGAGATACCTCTTCTTTAACAGACACCTCCCGGAAGGCATCCCGTTATGTAATTGATCACATGTTTCATTGCTCAACTGATCTTAGCACTATAGGAACATTTTAGCCTTTTCACAACAACATTGCCCCACAACTAACCTTCATCACAACCGCTTCCTCGGCACAACAACGTTTTCACTGGAGGTCCACCGTTGGTGCTTGAACTTATCACGGATGTTCACTTTAGTGCCTAAACTTGAAAAATACATTGAACTAGTTCCATAACTTGGCATGAGCGTGCAAATACAGTTCAAATCTCTTCTGTATACGCACACGATGCTAACAAGGCATTCCGGCGTGGCATGGGGCCCGCTGTCAGCTATTGAATGACAGGGCGTGCGGCCTATTTTTTTGAAAAACCCCTTAAAACTATTTTCTTAGAAATAGGACCTCACATATAAACGGCTGAAATAAAACTGAAAGCTAGACTGGTAGGGAATCGAACCAGTGAACTACTGTTAGCTCGCGGCTAGCCAGTCAACCGCAGCACAGTTGTATAGTCAAAACTGGATTCATGACCATTATGTACACTAGGCGAAACAGCATAAATTAAAGGAATTTAATAATCCAGCAAAAAATAGTGTCGGGTCTGTGACCCAAACATCCGACAAAATGTTATATATCAGCCCTGGATATCACTTCTACCAAAAAGGTCTCATGTTTCTAAGTATAATTAACATTTATGACTATATAGCGAACATGATTTCAAAAACAATTTAAATTTTACATGCCATTTTAAAAATAATTCATGTGTTATTTTAAAACATATACATACAATTTAAATATTTACGAACAATAAAAATGTCTATTTTATTCAAATATTATTCATGTGAGGATCTGCAATCTGAGGGCGCACTAGGTTCGCTTTTTTTAAAACACACACAAACTTTTATATATTATATAAACTTTTTAAAACAACACTTTTTTTTCTTAAAGTATGAACACTCTTATGTACTACATAAATATTTTATTTATAACATGGAAATGTTTAGAGTTATATGGGAATCTATTTAAATATACAAAACTTTCTTAAGTTACTTTAATATTTCATTAAAAATGTGAGCACTTTTAAAAATTGTAAAATTAATTTCATTTAATATTTAACATATATTTTTTAATTATTTGTGGATATATTTTATTAAATCATATGAAATTTTAATGTACTTTAATTTAATTATATATATACTCCCTCAATTCCAAAATATAGTGCGCCCGCGCTTCCCGAGGTCGAACTTTGACCACAAATTTAACGAACAAGACCAATTGCGGCGGGAGAAAAAGTTATATAATTAAAAACTTCTTTCGAATACGAATTCAGTGATATAATTTTTGCTCCCGCCGCAATCGGTCTTGGTAGTTAAATTTACAGTCAAAGTTGAAGCACGGGGATAGAGGAAGCACTACATTGTGGAATGGAGGGAGTATATCATTTATAACACACAATTATAATTTACATATTTTTACAAAAACTGGAAAAACTGAAATGTTGAAAATGGTCCATTTTACCCACACGAGCCATTATGTTATATAAAGAGAAATTTATCCTTTGTAAAATTACATGTTCTTGGTTGGAGTGGTATTTGTGGCCGCTATATAGTATTAGGGTGCAGGTTCAAATAATTGACCAGGCACTATTTTTGATCGAATAAATTAATTTGTTTATGTTGTTCAACCTGCTGTATAAAAAGCATGTGAATATATATATGACAACAAATTTCACCTTGTCTGCTGGTTAGCCACTCCCACATGAGAGGCACAGGTAACAGGTTCGATCCCTCACCCAATTAGTAATTTTAGTTTTGTTGTGTCTCACTGAGGTCTTTTATGTAAGGAGAAAATAATTCCAGGGGTTTTTCCACATAAACCAGGAAATTTGGGGTGCCTCGTCAGGGCGTGGACGTATACATATAAGATGTGAACCGTATTTGCACGTCCATGTCAAGTTATGAAACCAGTTCAATGTATTTTTCAAGTTCAGACACTAAAGTGCACATTTGTGGCAAGTTCAAGCACCCGTGGTGTAATTACCTCTTTTTACTGCAGCAAGCCAACAACTGTTTCGACGTGCAAACAATTCCAGGGGTTTTTCCACATAAACCAGGACATTTGGGGTGCCTCGTCAGGGCCGTGGACGTATACATATAAGATGTGAACCGTATTTGCACGTCCATGTCAAGTTATGAAACCAGTTCAATGTATTTTTCAAGTTCAGACACTAAAGTACACATTTGTGGCAAGTTCAAGCACCCGTGATGTAATTAACTCTTTTCACTGCAGCAAGCCAACAACTGTTTCGACCGAAGCCAACAAGGAAGGCCATAGAAGGTTATCTCAGTCTAAAATATTTGAAAGGTAAAGTGAGCTAAGCCAATAGATCAAGTGAGCAAAGTGGCCATGGGCAAAGCAGTAAGGAAACACCTCTTCCAACAGATATTAGAGTGGTTTCGTGGTAGTAAGGATTAAGGCAGACTTAAGGCCAGGAGAAATCCCGTTGGACTCTATGATCTCAAACGATTCAGGGTCCTGCCCGTCCGGCAGCTCCCAATCAAAATGGTACATCATGTTTGCCAGCGTGAGCTCGGCCAGACGCGTTGCGAAGGCAACGCCGGGGCATCCCCTCCTTCCGGCACCGAAAGGTATGAACCGGGTGTCCCTACCGCCATAGTCGATGTTCTCCCGCATGAACCTCTCCGGCCGAAACTCCTCGGCGTGCTCCCACGTCTTGCCGTCTCTCCCAATCGCCCATGCGTTGACGATGACCCGGGTCTTTGCCGGGATGTAGTAGCCGTGGAGCCAGGTGTCCTTGATCGACTCGTGCGGGACGAGGAGCGGCACCGTCGCGTGCAGCCGCAGTGCTTCTTTCATGGCCGCCTTTAGGAGGCTCATTTTCTCCACATCCTCCTCCATGACTCCTGCTCGTGCACCGACAACCCGTCTCACCTCTTGCTGCACCTTCTCCATTTCACTTGGGTTCTTGACAAGCTCGGCCATGGTCCATTCTATCGTCTTAGAAGTCGTGTCTGTTCCTGCCAGGAACATGTCCTGCCATAATTAAGAGAGTCGTGTTAGCACTTAACACTATGCTAGTGGTGCCCTCCTATTAGCAGGTAAGGTAATTAAACATGCTGTTTTTTAGGGGTAATTAAACATGCTGTTGATCGACTTAGGGCTTACCGAGATGATTGCCTTGACATCAGTCCGGTCCAGCTTGAACCCCTGGTCACCATCCTTGACGATCGAGAGCAAGTCGTCCAGGAGGTCACCAGCCTCGCCGTCGTCGTCTCCTTTGCTTCTCTCGTGCTCCTGGACCGCTTTCTCGAGAATGTTATCGAGCTTAGCCGCCGCCCTCTTCACCCTCGCGTCGAGCCCCGTCGCCCAGTCCACCCAACGGAGTCGAGGAAACACGTCGCTCACGGCGATCGTACCGAGCAGATCGCTGATCTCTCCCATCATATCCCGGAGCATCCCTGGTTCCACTCCTCCGAGCTTGTTCCCAAACGCCGCCCTCGAGATGACGGTGTTGGTTAAGCTGAGTATGAGCTCGGTCACGTTGACTCCCCGGCGCTCGCCGCCGTTCTCCTGGGCGCCACTCGCCGTGCGGATCCGTCCCACGAAGCGCGCGACCTCCTCCTCCCGGAGCGTGCGGAAGGAGTCCACACGCTTGGCGCTGAGTAGGTGCACGACGGCGATGCGGCGGGATTGACGCCACCGCTCGCCGTAGGGGCTGAAGGCGATGTCCCTGCAGCGGTAGAGCGTGCCGCAGGCCGTGTGCTGTTGCGGCCGGCTGCAGAAGACGTGGTCCTGGGTCCTGAGCACGGCCTCCGCGAGGGAGGCGGAGGAGACCACGATGGTGGGCACGGAGCCGAGGCGGAGGAGGAAGAGCGGGCCGTAGCTCTGGGCCAGCGCCTGCAGCCTCCGGTGGTGTTGGCCCGTGCCGAGCTGGTGCAGGTTGCCGATGATGGGCAGCGCCGGAGGCGAAGGCGGTGCTGCACGAGCGTCGCCATCCTTGCCGCTAGTTCTGAAACCTCTAACGACGAAGGCCAGGCAAGAGACCACGAAGACGAGGCAGAGGACTAGGGTATTGTCGAGCTGAGGAGAAGCCATGAGCGCTAGCAGAGCGTTCGTCCCACAAGGCCACAAGACTGCAGCACGCTTGCACACGGCGCCTTAACTTAACAGAGCATGCGTACGCAGGCGTGCGAGTGCAACGTGTACGGACCGAGAGAAGCTTGCATGTCGACGCGAGATAAGGCTCGCCGGAAGAATCTGTGGCGTTCCGTCGGCCATCTGGCGCACGGAAGGAGAACGACGACAAACATGCGTGTCCCGCTCGGTAATGCGTTGCTGGACGGCGGGGAGGCCGCGGAAATCTGCCGCTTTATCCGCAACGTCGTCGACCCGCATGCACCGATGCTAACCGGCCAAGATCCGTACGTGAGCGGTGAGCCACGCAGTCGCAGGCGTGCGGCGGCGTGTTGGCGTGATCAGCTTAGCGAAATGAAGGCCCATGCATTCTTAGGCATTGTACAATAGGAGATGTTTAGGGGAGGTGTTTAGAAAAATAAATCAGGTTTTTCTTAAATATTGATATTTATTTATACAGGGTAGACGCTTAACTAATCGTGTCTCGTGTAAAAATAGGCACCGATGCTTCAGAAAATCTCGGTTTATTTTTCTAATCACCTCTCTAAGCATCTCTTACAAGGCCTTACTGGAGGCGGCAGCTGGGCCAAGTCCACTTTTGCGAAAACCTTGGGTTAGGGTTACTGTGTCAAGCTGGGCTACGAGTCTGGCTCAACTGGGAACTGCGAACAAAGATATACCCCATGCTGAGTGAGCGTCAAATTCTCAAAACCAAAAAAGTGCTGAGTGAGCATCAGTGGCACCGAGTATGTCCTGGAGTAAATAATAATTTCACTTGTTGTATAAAAAGAGTTCAGTTATTACTTCAACTCATAATTGGTAGTATAATAATAACAATAATAAATAAAATAATAAAAATATAATAAATAGTTAATATATACCTCCTCTAAAAAAGGTTAATAGAAACCGGGCTATCAACTGGACCGTTAACATTACCATAACTGAAGTTATTATTTTTGAATCTCGAGCTACAAGTAAAATTTACAATTCAAACTAAGGTAAGCTATCTTACATTCTTATTATTAAAAATCTATTTTAAGGGGTCAATAATTTTTTTAATGTAATGATTTATCATATAAACTATTAAACATATTAATTATAAATAAATAAGGTGTCTTTAATACACTCGATTGAACTTTTGTACGCTTGTTGTGTGACCATAGAAGACTGATGTTATTAATTTGTAATTTTTCTTGTCCTACTTGTTATTTGCCAAAGTTTCTCCTTTTACATGCGATGTCTTAGGAAAGTGTCACCATTAAGTAAATTGAACTCAATGAATCACGATAAAACTTTGTGTTCTCTTCCTCCACCTGTCCTTGTGTTGCAATTGTACCGTTTGATATTTTACTATTTTTTAATACTAAAAATATAATTATCAAAATATTTCGTTGCTTAAAGGTTCTTACAGAGGGAGTATATAGATGGTATCATTTTTATCTTTATTTCATCCGTTATACATCTCACTCTCATTTACCCCTGTCCGTAGTAATAAAGAAAGATCAACACCTCTATTTGATGCTTCAAGCGCATGTTCTTCTGTATTTAAATCTACCCGCTTGCCTATCTATTATGGAGTAGATTGATTTATGATTATCTCATTTATTACTACTATGCAAAGGCTTTCATTTGTGTATTGGATTACACATACATGTGAGTTAGCTTGGAGCTCCAAGTTAGATATTTTGTTCCAAGAATTTTTCATGTTAGAGTTTTTCTTTGAAGCGACGTGTTCATCCTTACACCTTTTCTTTATTGTAAATTTTCTTTCTGTTGCCTACACATAGATTAAATACGCACGCGCCGGTTAAATTTGGACGGCACGAATGCCATTAGTTAGAGACAAACCTCTTTAGGCGTGTATGAGCTCAACGCAAAATCTCAATATATTCATCCCTTAATAAGGTTGAAAAATGCATTTTATTTTGGAAAAATATATATAATAAAAGACCCACTAGTATAAATAACAACATAAATTCATAATGTGTGCTTTCTTGGCTAGCCGCCGCCTCCTCCTTCCTCCACAAAAATGCTAGGGTTTCTGGCTGCCGCCGTCGCTGCCGTAGGTCCGCCTCCTGTCCGATGGCCCTAGGGCGATGGGGGCGCGGTGGATCTCGGCAAGGGCCGGCGGTAGGGCTTCGCTTTTAGTCGTTTCTTTCAGTTTTGCTAGGGTTTGTGTCCTGCTCAGGAAGACGAGACGGCGACGTCTCCCTGAAGATGGAATAAAGGTCTTCTCGCCTAGCCCCTGTTCCGGCAGTGCGTCTAGCATCGTTGGTGGGCGTGTCTCCGGCGGATCTATTTTTGGTGGATTTGCTCGAATCTCGTTGTTGTTCGTCTATGTTCGTGTGTCTTCGGATTGGATCTTTCTGATCTACGTTATTCTTCATCTGCGGTGGTTGCTGTTCTGGCGCGCTGGTCCTACGAGACCTTAGCACGACGACTTCCCGACTGTCTACTACAACAAGTTGAGCCCAACTTCGGCGATGGAGGGACGATGACGACGGCGCGCCTTCGGCTCGCTTTAGTGTTGGTAGTCGTTGCTAGGTGGTCTACGGATCTAGATGTAATTTCTATTATTTCTAATATTCGTTATACTGTCATGATTGAAGATGAATAGATTGAAAATTTCTCGCAAAAAAATAAGTTCTAAGGTCATAAGTCCAATCTACCTACCAAGTGAGTTCTAAAATAACCTAACTAGAATGTCCCGTGTTATACTTTTGGGAAAGAATGTTTTTGGCCTACCAAGTACCAACTACTCTCATGTAAAAAAAATTATTGATCCCACAATGTCAAAATCATCTAGATTTTTTCATGTATCATATTAAGAGAAGTTATGTGACGATGTTGCATCTGTTACACATACATTCCAGCTTAGCCGGCATAAAAATGTTAAAATAATAGAATAATAATATAAAAATAGATAATTATAAAAACATGAATATACCAAATAAGTTGTTGAAAAACATGGGGATTTTAGAAATAATAAACTAGAAAATGAAACCCTTCTGAAAATTATTACATTCCATGAGTTTTCACAATATTTATGATTGTTATGCTTTTAAAAATTCCTAATTGTCTTCACTACTTATTTTCCAGTCTTTTGTTTGAAGAAAGGAATCTTGTATAGTTGTATTGGCTCCCATGTAAGCAAAATTAACGTCACATCCTCATGAAAACATCCTTACATAGGGCAAAGGATCAAATTCAGGCAGTTCTGCCAAATCCAGGCTGCCTTCCTCCTTCTAACGTGCCTCCTTGACCATATATTGCGCCACATCCACCTCATATTTACCTAACTGGTGCTAAACACGACAACTCAATCTGTGGTTGAGTTGGTTAGGTGGACAGTGATATCCCCAACCTACTAAGGTTCAAATCCTGGTGCTCGCATTATTCCTGGATTTATTTCAGGATTTCCGGCGACACGCTTTCAGTGGGAGGAGACGTTCCCGTCGACGACTAGGCGCCTACGATGACTTCGTAAATCTCAAGATGATATGGCGGCTCAGTCTCTCGGAGGTGCTTATAGGGGTAGGGTATGCGTGTGTGCGTTCATAGGGGTGAGTGTATGCGCGTGTAAATAAGCGCTTGTGTCTGTACTGATACTCAAAAAAAAGTGCCGATTATGGACTCTAACGCGTGGCAGTGGACTAATTGCACACTTTTCCTTATAACTTAGACTGGCAATTATGTAGCTATATTCACCTCTAAACTGCTAGATTTGTTACGCAAACACACTGACATATCTCATATTGATTTTAATTTGTGTATATACAAATTAACTAAATCTTCATAACATGTTTTATATTATTTTTATTATTTTTACTTAATATTAGCCAAGCTTATTGGTACTTATTGTTGGGGAACGTAGTAATTTCAAAAAAAATTCTACGCACACGCAAGATCATGGTGATGCATAGCAACGAGAGGGGAGAGTGTGTCCATGTACCCTCGTAGACCGAAAGCGGAAGCGTTAGCACAACGCGGTTGATGTAGTCGTACGTCTTCACGATCCGGCCGATCAATCACCGAACATACTGCACCTCCGAGTTCTGCACACGTTCAACTCGATGACATCCCTCGAACTCCAATCCAGCCGAGCTTTGAGGGAGAGTTCCGTCAGCACGACGGCGTGGTGACGATGATGATGTTCTATCGACGCAGGGCTTCGCCTAAGCACCACTATAATATGACCGAGGTGGATTATGGTGGAGGGGGGCACCGCACACGGCTAAAAGATTCAAGAGATCAATTGTTGTCTCTATGGGGTGCCCCCCTCCTCCGTATATAAAGGGGGGAAGGAGGAGGGGGCCGGCCAAGAGGAGGAGGCGCGCCCAAGGGGGGGGGCAATCCTACTCCAAGTAGGTTTTGCCCCCCTTTCCTATTCCAACTAGGAGAAGGGGAAGGAGGAGGTGGAGAGAAGGAAGGAGAAGGGGGGCCGCCACCCCCTTCCTTTCCCAATTCGGATTGGGGCAAGGGGGCCGCGCGCCACCTCCTGCCGCCTCTCCTCTTCCACCACTTGGGCCCATGAGGCCCAATAACCCCCCCGGGGGGGGGTCTGGTAACCCCCCGGTACTCCGGTATATATCCGATAACCCTCGGAACCATTCCGGTGTCCCAATATAGTCGTCCAATATATCAATCTTCATGTCTCGACCATTTCGAGACTCCTCGTCATCTCCGTGATCACATCCGGGACTCCGAACTACCATCGGTACATCAAAACACATAAACTCATAATATAACCGTCATCGAACTTTAAGCGTGCGGACCCTACGGGTTCGAAAACTATGTAGACATGACCGAGACACGTCTCCGGTCAATAACCAATAGCGGAACCTAGATGCTCATATTGGCTGCTACATATTCTACGAAGATCTTTATCGGTCAAACCGCATAACAACATATGTAGTTCCCTTTGTCATTGGTATGTTACTTGCCTGAGATTCGATCGTCGGTATCTCAATACCTAGTTCAATCTCGTTATCGGCAGGTCTCTTTACTCGTTCTGTAATACATCATCCCGCAACTAACTCATTAGTTAAAATGCTTGCAAGGCTTGAGTGATGTGTATTACCGAGTGGGCCCAGAGATACCTCTCCGACAATCGAAGTGACAAATCCTAATCTTGAAATACACCAACCCAACAAGTACCTTTGGAGACACCTGTAGAGCACCTTTATAATCACCCAGTTACGTTGTGACGTTTGGTAGCACACAAAGTGTTCCTCCGGTAAACGGGAGTTGCATAATCTCATAGTCACAGGAACATGTATAAGTCATGAAGAAAGCAATAGCAACAAACTAAACGATCAAGTGCTAACGGAATGGGTCAAGTCAATCACATCATTCTCCTAATGATGTGATCCTGTTAATCAAATGACAACTCTTTGTCTATGGTTAGGAAACATAACCATATTTGATTCAACGAGCTAGTCAAGTAGAGGCATACTAGTGACACTCTGTTTTGTCTATGTATTCACACATATATCATGTTTCCGGTTAATACAATTCTAGCATGAATAATAAACATTTATCATGATATAAGGAATAAATAATAACTTTATTATTGCCTCTAGGGCATATTTCCTTCAGTCTCCCACTTGCACTAGAGTCAATAATCTAGATTACAAAGTAATGATTCTAACACCCATGGAGCCTTGGTGCTAATCATGTTTTGCCCGTGGAAGAGGCTTAGTCAACGGGTCTGCAACATTCAGATCCGTATGTATCTTGCAAATCTCTATGTCTCCCACCTGGACTTGATCCCGGATGGAGTTGAAGCGTCTCTTGATGTGCTTGGTTCTCTTGTGAAATCTGGATTCCTTTGCTAAAGCAATTGCACCAGTATTGTCACAAAAGATTTTCATTGGACCCGATGCACTAGGTATGACACCTAGATCGGATATGAACTCCTTCATCCAGACTCCTTCATTTGCTGCTTCCGAAGCAGCTATGTACTCCGCTTCACATGTAGGTCCCGCTACGATGCTTTGTTTAGAACTGCACCAACTGACAGCTACACCATTTAATAAAAACCTGTATCCGGTTTGCGATTTAGAATCGTCCGAATCAGTGTCAAAGCTTGCATCAACGTAACCATTTACGATGAGCTCTTTGTCACCTCCATAAACGAGAAACATATCCTTGCTCCTTTTCAGGTATTTCAGGATGTTCTTGACCGCTGTCAAGTGATCCACTCCTGGATTACTTTGGTACCTCCCTGCTAAACTAATAGCAAGGCACACATCAGGTCTGGCACACAACATTGCATACATGATAGAGCCTATGGCTGAAGCATAGGGAAGATCTTTCATTTTCTCTCTATCTTCTGCAGTGGTCGGACATTGAGTCTTACTCAACTTCACACCTTGTAACACATGCAAGAACCCTTTCTTTGCTTGATCCATTTTGAACTTCTTCAAAACTTTGTCAAGGTATATGCTTTGTGAAAGTCTAATTAAGCGTCTCGATCTATCTCTGTAGATCTTGATGCCCAATATATAAGCAGCTTCACCGAGGTCTTTCATTCAAAAACTCTTATTCAAATATCCTTTTATGCTATCCAGAAATTCTATATCATTCCCAATCAACAATATGTCATCCACATATAATGTCAGTAATGCTACAGAGCTCCCACTCACTTTCTTGTAAATACAGGCTTCTCCAAAAGTCTGTATAAAACCATATGCTTTGATCACACTATCAAAACGTTTATTCCAACTCCGAGAGGCTTGCATCAGTCCATAAATGGATAGCTGGAGCTTGCACACTTTGTTAGCTCCCTTTGGATCGACAAAACCTTCCGGTTGCATCATATACAACTCTTCTTCCAGAAATCCATTCAGGAATGCAGTTTCGACATCCATTTGCCAAATTTCATAATCATAAAATGCAGTAATTGCTAACATGATTCGGACAGACTTAAGCATCACTACGGGTGAGAAAGTCTCATCGTAGTCAATCCTTTGAACTTGTCGAAAACCTTTTGCAACAAGTCGAGCTTTATAGACAGTAACATTACCGTCAGCATCAGTCTTCTTCTTGAAGATCCATTTATTTTCAATGGTTTGCCGATCATCAGGCAAGTCAACCAAAGTCCACACTTTGTTCTCATACATGGATCCCATCTCAGATTTCATGGCCTCAAGCCATTTTGCGGAATCTGGGCTCACCATTGCTTCTTCATGAAGGAAATATGCCCTAGAGGCAATAATAAAGTTATTATTTATTTCCTTATTTCATGATAAATGTTTATTATTCATGCTAGAATTGTATTAACCAGAAACATAATACATGTGTGAATACATAGACAAACATAGTGTCACTAGTATGCCTCTACTTGACTAGCTCATTGATCAAAGATGGTTAAGTTTCGTAACAATAGACATGAGTTGTTATTTGATTAATGGGATCACATCATTAGGAGAATGATGTGATCGACTTGACCCATTCCATTAGCTTAGCACTTGATCGTTTGTTTACTGCTATTGCTTTCTTCATGACTTATACATGTTCTTATGACTATGAGATTATACAACTCCCGAATACCGGAGGAACACTTTGTGTGCTACCAAACGTCACAACATAACTGGATGATTATAAAGGTGCTCTATAGGTGTCTCCGATGGTACTTGTTTAGTTGGCATAGATCAAGATTAGGATTTATCACTCCGATTGTCGGAGAGGTATCTCTGGGCCCTCTCGGTAATACACATCACTATAAGCCTTGCAAGCATGATAACTAATGAGTTAGTTACATGATGATGTATTACGGAACGAGTAAAGAGACTTGCCGGTAACGATATTGAACTAGGTATTGGGATACCGACGATCGAATCTCGGGCAAGTAACATACCGATGACAAAGAGAACAGCGTATAGTCTTGTGCGGTTTGACCGATAAAGATCTCCGTAGAATATTTAGGAACCAATATGAGCATCCAGGTTCCGCTATTGGTTATTGAACGGAGACGTGTCTCGGTCATGTCTACATAGTTCTCGAACCCGTAGGGTTCGCACGCTTAAAGTTCTGTGACGATTGGTTTTATGAGTTTATATGTTTTGATGTACCAAAGGTAGTTCGGAGTCTCGGATTTGATCACGGACATGACGAGGAGTCTCGAAATGGTCGAGACATAAATATTGATATATTGGAAGCCTATATTTGGACATTGGAATAGTTCTGGGTGAAATCGGGATTTTACAGGAGTACCGGAGGGGTTACCGGAACCCCCCGGGGACTAATGGGCCTTGTTGGGCCATAAGGGAAAGAGAGAGGGGCCGGCCTAGGGCAGGCAGCGCGCCCCCTTCCCCCTGTCCGAATTGGACTAGGAGAAGGGGGGGGGGGGCGCCCCCTTTCTTTCTCTTTGTCTCCCTGCCTTTCCCCCTCCTAGTAGGAGTAGGAAAGGGAGGAATCCTACTCCTACTAGGAGGAGGATTCCTCCTCCTAGGCGCGCCAACATGGGCCGGCCGACCTCCCCCTTGCTCCTTTATATACAGGGGCATGGGGCACCTCTAGACACACAAGTTGATCACAAAGATCTCTCCCAGCCGTGTGCGGTGCACCCTCCACCATAATCCACCTCGGTCATACTGTAGTGGTGTTTAGGCGAAGCCCTGCTGCAGTAACTTCATCAACATCGTCACCACGCCGTCGTGATGACAAAACTCTTCCCCAAGCTCTACTGGATCGTGAGTTCGTGGGATATCACCGAGCCGAACGTGTGCTAAACACGGAGGTGCCGTGCGTTCGGTATTGAGGATCGGTCGATCGTGAAGACGTACGACTACATCAACTGCGTTGTCATAACGCTTCCGCTTAACGGTCTACGACGGTACGTGGACAACACTCTCCCCTCTCATTGCTATGCATCACCATGATCCTGTGTGTGCATAGGAATTTTTTTGAAATTACTACATTCCCCAACAATGGCATCCGAGCCTGGTTTTATGCGTAGATGTTATATGCACGAGTAGAACACAAGTGAGTTGTGGGCGATACAAGTCATACTGCTTACCAGCATGTCATACTTTGGTTCAGCGGTATTGTTGGATGAAGCGGCCCGGACCGACATTACACAGACGCTTACGCGAGACTGGTTCTACCGACGTGCTTTGCACACAGGTGGCTGGCGGGTGTCACTTTCTCCAACTATAGTTGAAGTGAGTGTGGCTATGCCCGGTCCTTGAGAAGGTTAAAACAACACCAACTTGACGAACTATCGTTGTGGTTTTGATGCATAGGTAAGAACAGTTCTTGCTCAGCCCGTAGCAGGCACGTAAAACTTGCAACAACAAAGTAGAGGACGTCTAACTTATTTTTGTAGGGCATGTTGTGATGTGATATGGTCAAGACATGATGCTATATTTATTGTATGAGATGATCATGTTTTGTAACGGAGTTATCGGCAACTGGCAGGAGCCATATGGTTGTCGCTTTATTGTATGCAATGCAATCACCCTGTAATTGCTTTACTTTATCACTAAGCGGTAGCGATAGTCGTAGAAGCAATGTTGGCGAGACGACAACGATGCTACGATGGAGATAAAGGTGTCGCACCGGTTATGATGGTGATCATGACGGTGCTTCGGAGATGGAGATCATGAGCACAAGATGATGATGGCCATATCATATCACTTATATTGATTACATGTGATGTTTATCCTTTATGCATCTTATTTTGCTTTGATTGACGGTAGCATTATAAGATGATCTCTCACTAAATTTCAAGATAAAAGTGTTATCCCTGAGTATGCACCGTTGCCAAAGTTCGTCGTGTCAAGACACCACGTGATGATCGGGTGTGATAAGCTCTACGTCCATCTACAACAGGTGCAAGCCAGTTTTGCACACGCAGAATACTCGGGTTAAACTTGACGAGCCTAGCATATGTAGATATGGCCTCGGAACACTAAGACCGAAAGGTCGAGCGTGAATCATATAGTAGATATGATCAACATAGTGATGTTCACCATTGAAAACTACTCCATCTCACATGATGATCGGACATGGTTTAGTTGATTTGGATCACGTGATCACTTAGATGATTAGAGGGAAGTCTATCTAAGTGGCAGTTCTTAAGTAATATGATTAATTGAACTTAAATTTATCATGCACTTAGTACCTAATAGTATTTTGCTTATCTATGTTGTTGTAGATAGATGGCCCATGTTGTTGTTCCGTTGAATTTTAATGCGTTCCTTGAGAAAGCAAAGTTGAAAGATGATGGTAGCAATTACACGGACTGGGTCCGTAACTTGAGGATTATCCTCATTGCTGCACAGAAGAATTACGTCCTGGAAGCACCGCTGGGTGCCAGGCCTGCTGCAGATGCTGCTGACAACGTTAAGAACGTTTGGCAGAGTAAAGCTGATGACTACTCGATAGTTCAGTGTGCCATGCTTTACGGCTTAGAACCGGGACTTCAACGACGTTTTGAACGTCATGGAGCATATGAGATGTTCCAGGAGTTGAAGTTAATATTTCAAGCAAATGCCCGGATTGAGAGATATGAAGTCTCCAATAAGTTCTATAGCTGCAAGATGGAGGAGAATAGTTCTGTCAGTGAGCATATACTCAAAATGTCTGGGTATCATAATCACTTGACTCAACTGGGAGTTAATCTTCCTGTTGATAGTGTCATTGACAGAGTTCTTCAATCACTGCCACCAAGCTACAAAAGCTTCGTGATGAACTATAATATGCAAGGGATGAATAAGACAATTCCCGAGCTCTTCGCGATGCTAAAGGCTGCGGAGGTAGAAATCAAGAAGGAGCATCAAGTGTTGATGGTCAATAAACCACCAGTTTCAAGAAAAAGGGCAAAGGGAAGAAGAAGGGGAACTTCAAGAAGAACGGCAAACAAGTTGCTGCTCAGGAGAAGAAACCCAAGTCTGGACCTAAGCCTGAGACTGAGTGCTTCTACTGCAAACAGACTGGTCACTGGAAGCGGAACTGCCCCAAGTATTTGGCGGATAAGAAGGATGGCAAGGTGAACAAAGGTATATGTGATATACATGTTATTGATGTGTACCTTACTAGAGCTCGCAGTAGCACCTGGGTATTTGATACTGGTTCTGTTGCTAATATTTGCAACTCAAAACAGGGACTACGGATTAAGCGAAGATTGGCTAAGGACGAGGTGACGATGCGCGTGGGAAATGGTTCCAAAGTCGATGTGATCGCCGTCGGCACGCTACCTCTACATCTACCTTCGGGATTAGTTTTAGACCTAAATAATTGTTATTTGGTGCCAGCGTTGAGCATGAACATTATATGGATCTTGTTTGATGTGAGACGGTTATTCATTTAAATATGAGAATAATGGTTGTTCTATTTATATTAGTAATATCTCTTATGGTCATGCACCCTTAAAGAGTGGTCTATTCTTGTTGAATCTCGATAGTATTGATACACATATTCATAATGTTGAAGCCAAAAGATGCAGAGTTGATAATGATAGTGCAACTTATTTGTGGCACTGTCGTTTGGGTCATATTGGTATAAAGCGCATGAAGAAAGTCCATACTGTTGGACTTTTGGAATCACTTGATTATGAATCACTTGGTACTTGCAACCATGCCTTATGGGCAAGATGACTAATACGCCGTTCTCCAGAATTATGGAGCGAGCAACAGATTTGTTGGAAATTATACATACTGATGTATGTGATCCGATGAATATTGAGGATCGCGGCGGGTATCGTTATTTTCTCACCTTCATAGATGATTTAAGAAGATATGGGTATATCTACTTAATGAAACATAAGTCTGAAACATTTGAAAAGTTCAAAGAATTTCAGAGTGAAGTGGAAAATCATCGTAACAAGAAAATAAAGTTTCTACGATCTGATCGTGGAGGAGAATATGTGAGTTACGAGTTTGGCATACATTTGAAACAATGCAGAATAGTTTTGCAACTCACGCCACCCGGAACACCACATCGTAATGGTGTGTCCGAACGTCGTAATCGTACTTTACTAGATATGGTGCGATCTATGATGTCTCTTACTGATTTACCGCTATCGTTTTGGGGTTATGCTTTAGAGACGGCTGCATTCACGTTAAATAGGGCACCATCAAAATCCGTTGAGACGACGCCTTATGAACTATGGTTTGGAAAGAAACCAAAGTTGTCATTTCTTAAAGTTTGGGGCTGCGATGCTTATGTGAAAAAGCTTCAACCTGATAAGCTCGAACCCAAATCAGAGAAATGTGTCTTCATAGGATACCCAAAGGAAACTATAGGGTACACCTTCTATCACAGATCGGAAGGCAAGATATTCGTTGCTAAGAATGGATCCTTTCTAGAGAAGGAGTTTCTCTCGAAAGAAGTGAGTGGGAGGAAAGTAGAACTTGATGAGATAACTGTACCTGCTCCCTTATTGGAAAGTAGTTCATCACAGAAACCGGTTCCTGTGACATCTACACCAATTAGTGAGGAAGCTAATGATGATGATCATGAAACTTCAGATCAAGTTACTACCGAACCACATAGGTCAACCAGAACAAGATCCGCACCAGAGTGGTACGGTAATCCAGTTCTGGAGGTCATGTTACTTGACCATGACGAACCTCCGAACTATAAGGAAGCGATGATGAGCCTAGATTCCGCAAAATGGCTTGAAGCCATGAAATCTGAGATGGGATCCATGTATGAGAACAAAGTGTGGACTTTGGTTGACTTGCCCGATGATCGACAAGCCATCGAGAACAAATGGATCTTCAAGAAGAAGACAGACGCTGACGGTAATGTTACTGTCTACAAAGCTCGACTTGTTGCAAAAGGTTTTCGACAAGTTCAAGGAGTTGACTATGATGAGACCTTCTCACCCGTAGCGATGCTTAAGTCCGTCCGAATCATGTTAGCAATTGCCGCATTTTATGATTATGAAATTTGGCAAATGGATGTAAAGACCGCATTCCTGAATGGATTTCTGCAAGAAGAGTTGTATATGATGCAACCTGAAGGTTTTATCGATCCAAAGGGAGCTAACAAAGTGTGCAAGCTCCAGCGATCTATTTATGGACTGGTGCAAGCCTCTCAGAGTTGGAATAAACATTTTGATAGTGTGATCAGAGAATATGGTTTTATACAGACTTTTGGAGAAGCCTGTATTTACAAGAAAGTGAGTGGGAGCTCCGTGGCATTTCTAATATTATATGTGGATGACATATTGTTGATTGGAAATGATATAGAATTTCTAGACAGCATAAAAGGATACTTGAGTAAAAGTTTTTCAATAAAAGACCTCGGTGAATCTGCTTATATATTGGGCATCAAGATCTATAGAGATAGATCAAGATGCTTAATTGGACTTTCACAATGCACATACCTTGATAAAGTTTTGAAGAAGTTCAAAATGGATCAAGCTAGGAAAGGGTTCTTGCCTGTGTTACAAGGTGTGAAGTTGAGTAAGACTCAATGCCCGACCACTGCAGAAGATAGAGAGAAAATGAAAAATGTTCCCTATGCTTCAGCCATAGGCTCTATCATGTATGCAATGCTGTGTACCAGACCTGATGTGTGCCTTGCTATTAGCCTAGCAGGGAGGTACCAAAGTAATCCAGGAGTGGATCACTGGACAACGGTCAAGAACATCCTGAAGCACCTGAAAAGGACCAAGGATATGTTTCTCGTTTATGGAGGTGACAAAGAGCTCATCGTAAATGGTTACGTTGATGCAAGCCTTGACACTGATCCGGATGATTCTAAATTGCAATCCGGATACATGTTTATTTTAAACGCCGGAGCTGTCAGTTGGAGCAGTTCTAAACAGAGCGTCGTGGCGGGATCTACATGTCGAGTACATTGCTGCTTCGGAATCAGTGAATGAAGGAGTCTGGATGAAGGAGTTCATATCCGATCTAGGTGTCATACCTAGTGCATCGGGTGCAATTAAAATCTTTTGTGACAATACTGGTGCAATTGCCTTGGCAAAAGAATCCAGATTTCACAAGAGAACCAAGCACATCAAGAGACGCTTCAACTCCATCCGGGATCAAGTCCAGGTGGGCGACATAGAGATTTGCAAGATACATACGGATCTAAATGTTGCAGACCCGTTGACTAAGCCTCTTCCACGAGCAAAACAAGATCAGCACCAAGGCTCCATGGGTGTTAAAATCATTACTGTGTAATCTAGATTATTGACTCTAGTGCAAGTGGGAGACTGAAGGAAATATGCCCTAGAGGCAATAATAAAGTTATTATTTATTTCCTTATTTCATGATAAATGTTTATTATTCATGCTAGAATTGTATTAACCGGAAACATAATACATGTGTGAATACATAGACAAACATAGTGTCACTAGTATGCCTCTACTTGACTAGCTCATTGATCAAAGATGGTTAAGTTTCCTAACCATAAACATGAGTTGTTATTTGATCAATGGGATCACATCATTAGGAGAATGATGTGATTGACTTGACCCATTCAGTTAGCTTAGCACTTGATCGTTTGTTTACTGCTATGCTTTCTTCATGACTTATACATGTTCTTATGACTATGAGATTATACAACTCCCGAATACCAGAGGAACACTTTGTGTGCTACCAAACATCACAATGTAACTGGGTGATTATAAAGGTGCTCTACAGGTGTCTCCGATGGTACTTCTTGAGTTGGCATAGATCAAGATTAGGATTTGTCACTCCGATTGTCGGAGAGGTATCTCTGGGCCCTCTCGGTAATACACATCACTATAAGCCTTGCAAGCATGCTAACTAATGAGCTAGTTATAGGATGATGTATTATGGAATGAGTAAAGAGACTTGCCGGTAACGAGATTGAACTAGGTATTGGGATACCGATGATCAAATCTCGGGCAAGTAACATACCGATGACAAAGAGAACAATGTATAGTGTTGTGCGGTTTGACCGATAAAGATCTTCGTAGAATATGTAGGAACCAATATGAGCATCCAGGTTCGGATATTGGTTATTGACCGGAGACGTGTCTCGGTCATGTCTACATAGTTCTCGAACCCGTAGGGTCCGCACGCTTAAAGTTCTGTGACGATCGGTTTTATGAGTTTATATGTTTTGATGTACCGAAGGTAGTTCGGAGTCCCGGATTTGATCACGGACATGACGAGGAGTCTCGAAATGGTCGAGACATAAAGATTGATATATTGGAAGCCAATATTTGGACATTGGAATAGTTCCGGGTGAAATCGGGATTTTACAGGAGTACCGGAGGGGTTACCGGAACCCCCCGGGGACTAATGGGCCTTGTTGGGCCATAAGGGAAAGAGAGAGGGGCCGGCCTAGGGCAGGTAGCGTGCCCACTTCCCCCTGTCCGAATTGGACTAGGAGAAGGGGGGCGGCGCCCCCCTTTCCTTCTCTTTCTCTCCGTGCCTTTCCCCCTCCTAGTAGGAGTAGGAAAGGGAGGAATCCTACTCCTACTAGGAGGAGGATTCCTCCTCCTTGGCGCACCAACAAGGGCCGGCCGGCCTCCCCCTTGCTCCTTTATATACAGGGGCAGGGGGCTCCTCTAGACACACAAGTTGATCACAAAGATCTCTCCCAACCGTGTGCAGTGCCCCCCTTCACCATAATCCACCTCGGTCATACTGTAGCGGTGTTTAGGCGAAGCCCTGCTGCAGTAACTTCATCAACATCGTCACCACGCCGTCGTGATGACAAAACTCTTCCCCAAGCTCTACTGGATCGTGAGTTCGTGGGATATCACCGAGCCGAACGTGTGCTGAACACGGAGGTGCCGTGCGTTCGGTATTGAGGATCGGTCGATCGTGAAGACGTACGACTACATCAACCGCGTTGTCATAACGCTTCCGCTTAACGGTCTACGACGGTACGTGGACAACACTCTCCCCTCTCATTGCTATGCATCACCATGATCCTGTGTGTGCATAGGAATTTTTTTGAAATTACTACATTCCCCAACAATGGCATCCGAGCCTGGTTTTATGCGTAGATGTTATATGCACGAGTAGAACACAAGTGAGTTGTGGGCGATACAAGTCATACTGCTTACCGACATGTCATTCTTTGGTTCGGTGGTATTGTTGGATGAAGCGGCCCGGACCGACATTACGCGTACGCTTACACGAGACTGGTTCTACCGACGTGCTTTGGACACAGGTGGCTGGCAGGTGTCAGTTTCTCCAACTTTAGTTGAACCGAGTGTGGCTACGCCCGGTCATTGAGAAGGTTAAAACAACACCAACTTGACGAACTATCGTTGTGGTTTTGATGTGTATATAAGAACGGTTCTTGCTCAGCCCGTAGCAGCCACGTAAAACTTGCAACATCAAAGTAGAGGACGTCTAACTTGTTTTTTCAGGGTATGTTGTGATGTGATATGGTCAAGACATGATGCTATATTTATTGTATGAGATGATCATGTTTTGTAACGGAGTTACCAGCAACTGGCAAGAGCCATATGGTTGTCACTTTATTGTATGCAATGCAATCGCCCTGTAATTGCTTTACTTTATCACTAAGCGGTAGCGATAGTCGTAGAAGCAATAATTGGCGAGACGACAACGATGCTACGATGGAGATCAAGGTGTCGCGCCGGTGACGATGGTGATCATGACGATGCTTCGGAGATGGAGATCACAAGCACAAGATGATGATGGCCATATCATATCACTTATATTGATTGCATGTGATGTTTATCCTTTATGCATCTTATTCTGCTTTGTTTGACGGTAGCACTATAAGATGATATCTCACTAAATTTCAAGATAAAAGTGTTCTCCGTGAGTATGCACCGTTGCCAAAGTTCGTCGTGCCGAGACACCACGTGATGATCGGGTGTGATAAGCTCTACATCCATCTACAACAGGTGCAAGCCAGTTTTGCACACGCAGAATACTCGGGTTAAACTTGACGAGCCTAGCATATGCAGATATGGCCTCGGAACACTGAGACCGAAAGGTCGAGCGTGAATCATATAGTAGATATGATCAACATAGTGATGTTCACCATTGAAACTACTCCATCTCACGTGATGATCGGACATGCTTTAGTTGATTTGGATCACGTGATCACTTAGATGATTAGAGGGATGTCTATCTAAGTGGGAGTTCTTAAGTAATATGATTAATTGAACTTAAATTTATCATGAACTTAGTACCTGATAGTATTTTGCTTATCTATGTTGTTGTAGATAGATGGCCCGTGCTGTTGTTCCGTTGAAGTTTAATGCGTTCCTTCAGAAAGCAAAGTTGAAAGATGATGGTAGCAATTATACAGACAGGGTCCGTAACTTGAGGATTATCCTCATTGCTGCACAGAAGAATTACGTCCTGGAAGCACCGCTGGGTGCCAGGCCTGCTGCAGATGCTGCTAACAACGTTAAAAACGTTTGACAGAGTAAAGTTGATGACTACTTGATAGTTCAGTGTGCCATGCTTTACGGCTTAGAACCGGGACTTCAACGATGTTTTGAACGTCATGGAGCATATGAGATGTTCCAGGAGTTGAAGTTAATATTTCAAGCAAATGCCCGGATTGAGAGATATGAAGTCTCCAATAAGTTCTATGGTTGCAAGATGGAGGAGAATAGTTATGTCAGTGAGCATATACTCAAAATGTCTGGGTATCATATTCACTTGACTCAACTGGGAGTTAATCTTCCTGTTGATAGTGTCATTGACAGAGTTCTTCAATCACTACCACCAAGCTACAAAAGCTTTGTGATGAACTATGATATGCAAGGGATGAATAAGACAATTCCTGAGCTCTTCGCGATGCTAAAGGTTGCGGAGGTAGAAATCAAGAAGGAGCATAAAGTGTTGATGGTTAATAAAACCACCAGTTTCAAGAAAAAGGGCAAAGGAAGAAGAAGGGGAACTTCAAGAAGAACGGCAAACAAGTTGCTTCTCAGGAGAAGAAACCCAAGTCTGGACCTAAGCCTGAGACTGAGTGCTTCTACTGCAAACAGACTGGTCACTGGAAGTGGAACTGCTCCAAGTATTTGGCGGATAAGAAGGATGGCAAGGTGAACAAAGGTATATGTGATATACATGTTATTGATGTGTACCTTACCAGAGCTTGCAGTAGCACCTGGGTATTTGATACTGGTTCTGTTGCTAATATTTGCAACTCAAAACAGGGACTACGAATTAAGCGAAGACTGGCTAAGGACGAGGTGACGATGCGCGTGTGAAATGGTTCCAATGTCGATGTGATCGCCGTCGGCACGCTACCTCTACATCTACCCCCGGGATTAGTTTTAGACCTAAATAATTGTTATTTGGTGCCAGCGTTAAGCATGAACATTATAACTGGATCTTGTTTGATGCGTGCTACCTCTTGATTACTACGTTGGATTTCCCCGAAGAGGAGAGGATGATGCAACAAAGTAGCGTAAGTATTTCCCTTAGTTTTTGAGAACCAAGGTATCAATCCAGTAGGAGGCTACGCGCGAGTCCCTCGTACCTACACAAAAACAATAGCTCAACGCAACCAACGCGCTTAGTGGTTGTCAATCCCTTCACGGTCACTTATGAAAGTGAGATCTGATAGAGATGATAAATAATATTTTTGGTATTTTTGGTATAGAGATGCAAAGTAAAAAGTAAAAGCAAAGCAATAATAAAGTGATGGAGATTGATATGATGAGAAAGAGACCCGGGGCCACAGGTTTCACTAGTGGCTTCTCTCAAGAGCATAAGTATTCTACGGTGGGTGAACAAATTACTGTTGAGCAATTGACAGAATTGAGCATAGTTATGAGAATATCTAGTTATGATCATGTATATAGGCATCACGTCCGATACAAGTAGACCGACTCCTCCTGCATCTACTACTATTACTCCACTCATCGACCGCTATCCAGCATGCATCTAGAGTATTAAGTTAAAAATAGAGTAATGCCTTAAGCAAGATGACATGATGTAGAGGGATAGTTTCATGCAATATGATAAAAACCCCATCTTGTTATCCTCGATGGCAACAATACAATACGTGCCTTGCTGCCCCTTCTGTCACTGGGAAAGGACACCACAAGATTGAACCCAAAGCTAAGCACTTCTCCCATGGCAAGAAAAACCAATCTAGTAGGCCAAACCAAACTGATAATTCGAAGAGACTTGCAAAGATAACCAATCATACAAAAAAGAATTCAGAGAAGATTCAAATATTATTCATAGATAGACTTGATCATAAACCCACAATTCATCGATCTCAACAAACACACCGCCAAAATAAGATTACATCGAATAGATCTCCACGAGAGAGGGGGAGAACATTGTATTGAGATCCAAAAAGAGAGAAGAAGCCATCTAGCTACTAACTATGGACCCGTAGGTCTGAAGTAAACTACTCACACTTCATCGGAGGGGCTTGGATGATGATGTAGAAGCCCTCCGTGATCGATGCCCCCTCCGGCGGAGCTCCAGAACAGGCCCCAAGATGGGATCTCGTGGATACAGAAAGTTGCGGCGGTGGAATTAAGTTTTTGGCTCCGTCCCCGATCGTTTGGGGGTACGTAGGTATATATAGGAGGAAGAAGTACGTCGGTGGAGCTTCGAGGGGCCCACGAGGCAGGGGGCGCGCCCTAGGGGGGGGCACCCTCCACCCTCATGGCCGCCTCGTGGCTTTCTTGACGGAGGGTCCAAGTCTCCTGGATCTTATCTGATGAGAAAATCACGTTTCCGAAGGTTTCATTCTGTTTGGACTCCGTTTGATATTCTGTTTCTCCGAAACACTGAAATAGGCAAAAAAGAGCAATTCTGGGCTGGCCTCCGGTTAATAGGTTAGTCCCAAAAATAATATAAAAGTGGAAAATAAAGCCCAATATAGTCCAAAACAGTAGATAATATAGCATGGAGTAATTAAAAATTATAGATACGTTGGAGACGTATCAAGCATCCCCAAGCTTAATTCCTGCTCGTCCTTGAGTAGGTAAATGATAAACCCAGAATTTTTGATGCGGAGTACTACTTGGCATAATTTTAATGTAATTCTTCTTAATTGTGGTATGAATATTCAGATCTGAAAGATTCAAGACAAAAGTTCATATTGACATAAAAATGATAATACTTCAAGCATACTAACTAAGCAATTATGTCTTCTCAAAATAACATGGCCAAAGAAAGTTCATCCCTACAAAATCATATAGTTTAGTCATGTTTCATTTTCGTCACACAAGAATGCTCTCATCATGCACAACCCCGATGACAAGCCAAGCAATTGTTTCATACTTTAGTAATCTCAAACCTATAAACTTTCATGCAATATATGAGCGCGAGCCATGGACATAGCACTATGGGTGGAATAGAATATAATGAGGGGGTTATGTGGAGAAGACAAAAAAGGAGAAAGTCTCACATCAATGAGGCTAATCAATGGGCTATGGAGATGCCCACCGATTGATGTTAATGCAAGGAGTAGGGATTGCCATGCAACGGATGCACTAGAGCTATAAATGTATGAAAGCTCAACAAAAGAAACTAGTGGGTGTGCATCCAATTTGCTTGCTCACGAAGACCTAGGGCACTTGAGGAGGCCCATTGTTGGAATATACAAGCCAAGTTCTATAATGAAAAATTCCCACTAGTATATGAAAGTGATAACATGAGAGACTCTCTACTATGAAGATCATGGTGCTACTTTGAAGCACAAGTGTGGTAAAAGGATAGTAACATTGTCCCTTCTCTCTTTTTCTCTCATTTTTTGGGCCTTTTCTTTTTTTATGGCCTTTCTCTTTTTTGGGCCCTCTCTTTTTTATGGCCTTTATTTTTTTATTCCTCACTTGGGACAATGCTCTAATAATGATGATCACCACACTTCTATTTATTTACAACTCAATGATTACAACTCGATACTAGAACAAAGATGACTCTATATGAATGCCTCCGGCGGTGTATCGGGACATGCAATGAACCAAGAGTGACATGTATGAAAGAATTATGAACGGTGGCTTTTCCACAAATACTATGTCAACTACATGATCATGCTAAGCAATATGACAATGATGAATGTGTCATGATGAATGGAATGATGGAAAGTTGCATGGCAATATATCTCGGAATGGCTATGGAAATGCCATAATAGGTAGGTATGGTGGCTGTTTTGAGGAAGATATAAGGAGGTTTATGTGTGAAAGAGCGTATCATATCACGGGGTTTGGATGCACCGGCGAAGTTTGCGCCAACTCTCAATGTGAGAAAGGGCAATGCACGGTACCGAAGAGGCTAGCAAGGATGGAAGGGTGAGAGTGCGTATAATCCATGGACTTAACATTAGTCATAAAGAACTCACATACTTATTGCAAAAATCTACAAGTCATCAAAAACCTCGGCATTACGCGCATGCTCCTAGGGGGATAGATTGGTAGGAAAAGACCATCGCTCGTCCCCGACCGCCACTCATAAGGAAGACAATCAAATAACACCTCATGTTTCAAATTTGTTGCATAACGTTTCCCATACGTGCATGCTACGGGACTTGAAAACTTCAACACAAGTATTTCTCAATTTCACAACTACTCAACTATCATGACTTTGATATTATTACCTCCATATCTCAAAACAATCATCAAGCATCAAACTTTTCTTAGTATTCAACACACTCATACGAAAATTTTATTATTAATCTTGCATACCAAGCATATTAGGATTTTAAGCAAATTACCATGCTATTAAGACTCTCAAAATAATCTAAGTGAATCATGAGAGATCAATAGTTTCTATAAAACAAATCCACCACCGTGCTCTAAAAGATATAAGTGAAGCACTAGAGCAAAACTATAAAGCTCAAAAGATATAAGTGAAGCACATAGAGTATTCTATCAAATTCCAAATCATGTATGGCTCTCTCAAAAGGTGTGTACAGCAAGGATGATTGTGGTAGACTAACAAGCAAAGACTCAAATCATAAAAGACGCTCCAAGCAAAACACATATCATGTGGTGAATAAAAATATAGCTCCAAGTAAAGTTACCGATAGAAGTAGACGAAAGAGGGAATGCCTTCCGGGGCATCCCCAAGCTTTGGCTTTTAGGTGTCCTTAGATTATCTTGGGGGTTCCATGGGCATCCCCAAGCTTAGGCTCTTGCAACTCCTTGTTTCATAATCCATCAAATCTTTACCCAAAACTTGAAAACTTCACAACACAAAACTTAAAGTAGAAAATCTCGTGAGCTCCGTTAGCGAAAGAAAACAAAAGATCACTTCAAGGTACTGTAATGAACTCATTCTTTATTTATATTGGTGTTAAAACTACTGTATTCCAACTTCTTTATGGATTTTAAACTATTTTACTAGCCATAGATTCATCAAAATAAGCAAACAACACACGAAAAACAGAATCTGTCAAAAACAGAACAGTCTGTAGTAATTCGTAGCTAGCGCAAGATCTGGAACCCCAAAAATTCTAAAATAAATTGCTGTACATGAGTAATTTATCTATTAATCATCGTCAAAAAGAATTAACTAAATAGCATTTTCCAAATAAAAAATGACAGCAGTTCTCGTGAGCGCTAAAGTTTCTGTTTTTTTACAGCAAGTTCAACAAGACTTTCCCCAAGTCTTCCCAACGGTTCTACTTGGCACAAACACTAATTAAACACAAAAAACACAACCAAAACAGAGGCTAGATAATTTATTTATTACTAAACAGGAGCAAAAATCAAGGAATAAAAATAAAATTGGGTTGCCTCCCAACAAGCGCTATCGTTTAACGCCCCTAGCTAGGCATAACAAGCAAGAATAGATCTAGGTATTGCCATCTTTGGTTTTCAATTTTTTAGCGGAATCAAGCTCGAATCCGGGAGGTTCTTTACGTTTCCCTTCATATTCTGAAATTTTTAGATCTAAAGAATCCAACCGCTTATTGCAAAGGGTAATCAACATATTCGTGCGGTGAATATTTCCACTAATGTTCTTAAGAGGTTCAAGAGATTTCTGCATGATTTTAGTAATTTCACAATTTTTTTCAAAAACTTGTGTCTCTTCCTGAGTAGGATGAGGCCCCTTTTGTTGAGGTAGTGTTCCCACTATACCTTCTATAATTTCAAGTGCAATATGGGGATCAATTTCAATAAAATTGCCTTTGGCAACGCAATCCAAGAGTTGTCTATGAGACATATTTAATCCAACATAAAAATTGTGAAGAAAAATTCTCAGATTTATTTCAGAGGTACAATTACGATGAGATTCCATTATTCTCAACCAGGCATCTTTTAAGTTTTCTCCTAACCTTTGTTTAAAGTGAAAGATTTCGAACTCAGGGGTCAACGGAGAAGATAAGGGACTAGCCATAACGACAAGAGAACAAACTAACACACAAGCAAACAAAAAGCAAATGGGAAAAAAGAGGCAAATAGAGAGGGAGGAAGGATAGAGAGAGAGAGAGGGCGAATAAAATGGCAAGGGTGAAGTGGGGGAGAGGAAAACGAGAGGAAAATGGCAAATAATGTAATGCGGGAGATAGGGATTGTGATGGGTACTTGGTATGTTGACTTTTGCGCAGACTCCCCGGCAACGGCGCCAGAAATTCTTCTTGCTACCTCTTGAGCACTGCGTTGGATTTCCCCGAAGAGGAGAGGATGATGCAGCAAAGTAGCGTAAGTATTTCCCTCAGTTTTTGAGAACCAAGGTATCAATCCAGTAGGAGGCTACACGCGAGTCCCTCGTACCTACACAAAAACAATAGCTCAACGCAACCAACGCGCTTAGGGGTTGTCAATCCCTTCACGGTCACTTATGAAAGTGAGATCTGATAGAGATGATAAATAATATTTTTGGTATTTTTGGTATAGAGATGCAAAGTAAAAAGTAAAAGCAAAGTAAAAGCAAAGCAATAATAAAGTGATGGAGATTGATATGATGAGAAAGAGACCCGGGGGCCATAGGTTTCACTAGTGGCTTCTCTCAAGAGCATAAGTATTCTATGGTGGGTGAACAAATTACTGTTGAGCAATTGACAGAATTTAGCATAGTTATGAGAATATCTAGGTATGATCATGTATATAGGCATCACATTCGAGACAAGTAGACCGACTCCAGCCTGCATGTACTACTATTACTCCACTCATTGACCGCTATCCAGCATGCATCTAGAGTATTAAGTTAAAAACAGAGTAACGCCTTAAGCAAGATGACATGATGTAGAGGGATAGTTTCATGCAATATGATAAAAACCCCATCTTGTTATCCTCGATGGCAAAAATACAATACGTGCCTTGCTGCCCCTTCTGTCACTTGGAAAGGACACCACAAGATCTAACCCAAAGCTAAGCACTTCTCCCATGGCAAGAAAAACCAATCTAGTAGGCCAAACCAAACTGATAATTCGAAGAGACTTGCAAAGATAACCAATCATACAAAAAAGAATTCAGAGAAGATTCAAATATTATTGATAGATAGACTTGATCATAAACCCACAATTCATCGGTCTCAACAAACAAACCGCAAAAAGAAGATTACATCGAATAGATCTCCACGAGAGAGGGGGAGAACATTGTATTGAGATCCAAAAAGAGAGAAGAAGCCATCTAGCTACTAACTATGGACCCGTAGGTCTGAAGTACACTACTCACACTTCATCGGAGGGGCTTGGATGATGATGTAGAAGCCCTCTGTGATTGATGCCCCCTTCGGCGGAGCTCCGGAACATGCCCCAAGATGGGATCTCGTGGATACAGAAAGTTTCGGCGATGGAATTAGGTTTTTGGCTCCGTCCCCGATCATTTGGGGGTACATAGGTATATACAGGAGAAAGAAGTACGTCAGTGGAGCTTCGAGGGGCCCACGAGGCAGGGGGCGCGCCCTGGGGGGGGCTCCACCCTCGTGGCCACCTCATGGCTTTCTTGACGGAGGGTCCAAGTCTCCTTGATCTTATCTGATGAGAAAATCACGTTTCCGAAGGTTTCATTCCATTTGGACACCGTTTGATATTTTGTTTCTCCGAAACACCGAAATAGGCAAAGAAACATCAATTATGGGCTGGGCCTTCGGTAAATAGGTTAGTCCCAAAAATAATATAAAAGTGGAAAATAAAGCCCAATATAATCCAAAACAGTAGATAATATAGCATGGAGCAATCAAAAATTATAGATACGTTGGAGACGTATCAATGCGAGACGGTTATTCATTTAAATCCGAGAATAATGGTTGTTCTACTTATGTGAGTAATATCTTTTATGGTCATGCACCCTTAAAGAGTGGTCTATTCTTGTTGAATCTCGATAGTAGTGATACACATATTCATAATGTTGAAGCCAAAAGATGCAGAGTTGATAATGATAGTGCAACTTATTTGTGGCACTGCCGTTTGGGTCATATTGGTATAAATCACATGAAGAAACTCCATACGGATGGACTTTTGGAATCACTTGATTATGAATCACTTGGTACCTGCGAACCATGCCTTATGGGCAAGATTACTAAAATGCCGTTCTCCGGAACTATGGAGCGAGCAACAGATTTGTTGGAAATCATACATACTGATGTATGTGGTCCGATGAATATTGAGGCTTGCGGCGGGTATCGTTATTTTCTTACCTTCACAGATGATTTAAGAAGATATGGGTATATCTACTTAACGAAACATAAGTCTAAAACATTTGAAAAGTTCAAAGAATTTCAGAGTGAAGTGGAAAATCATCGTAACAAGAAAATAAAGTTTCTACGATCTGATCGTGGAGGAGAATATTTGAGTTACGGGTTTGGCATACATTTGAAACAATGCAGAATAGTTTTGCAACTCACGCCACCCGGAACACCACAACGTAATGGTGTGTCCGAACGTCGTAATCGTACTTTACTAGATATGGTGCGATCTATGATGTCTCTTACTGATTTACCGCTATCGTTTTGGGGTTATGCTTTAGAGACGGCTGCATTCACGTTAAATAGGGCACCATCAAAATCCGTTGAGACGACGCCTTATGAACTATGATTTGGCAAGAAACCAAAGTTGTCGTTTTTTAAAGTTTGGGGCTGCGATGCTTATGTGAAAAAGCTTCAACCTGATAAGTTCGAACCCAAATCGGAGAAATGTGTCTTCATAGGATACCCAAAGAAAACTATAGGGTACACCTTCTATCATAGATCCGAAGGCAATATATTCGTTGCTAAGAATGGATCCTTTCTAGAGAAGGAGTTTCTCTCGAAAGAAGTGAGTGGGAGAGAAGTAGAACTTGATGAGGTAACTGTACCTGCTCCCTTATTGGAAAGTAGTTCATCACAGAAACCGGTTCCTGTGACATCTACACCAATTAGTGAGGAAGCTAATGATGATGATCATGAAACTTCAGATCAAGTTACCACCGAACCTCGTAGGTCAACCAGAACAAGATCCGCACTAGAGTGGTACGGTAATCCAGTTCTGGAGGTCATGTTACTTGACCATGAGGAACCTACGAACTATGAGGAAGCGATGATGAGCCCAGATTCCACAAAATGGCTTGAGGCCATGAAATCTGAGATGGGATCCATGTATGAGAACAAAGTGTGGACTTTGGTTGACTTGCCCGATCATCGACAAGCCATCGAGAACAAATGGATCTTCAAGAAGAAGACAGATGCTGACGGTAATGTTACTGTCTACAAAGCTCAACTTGTTGCAAAAGGTTTTTGATAAGTTCAAGGAGTTGACTATGATGAGACGTTCTCACCCGTACCGATGCTTAAGTCCGTCCGAATCATGTTAGCAATTGCCGCATTTTATGATTATGAAATTTGGCAAATGAATGTAAAGACTACATTCCTGAATGGATTTCTGCAAGAAGAGTTGTATATGATGCAACCTGAAGGTTTTATCGATCCAAAGGGAGCTAACAAAGTGTCAAGCTCCAGCAATACATTTGTGGACTGGTGCAAGCCTCTCGGAGTTGGAATAAACATTTTGATAGTGTGATCAAAGCATATGGTTTTATACGGACTTTTGGAGAAGCCTGTATTTACAAGAAAGTGAGTGGGAGCTCTGTGGCATTTCTAATATTATATGTGGATGCCATATTGTTGATTGGAAATGATATAGAATTTCTGGACAACATAAAAGGATACTTGAATAAAAGTTTTTCAATAAAAGACCTCGGTGAAGCTGCTTATATACTGGGCATCAAGATCTATAGAGGTAGATCAAGATGCTTAATTGGACTTTCACAAAGCACATACCTTGATAAAGTTTTGAAGAAGTTCAAAATGGATCAAGCTAAGAAAGGTTTCTTGCCTGTGTTACAAGGTGTGAAGTTGAGTAAGACTCAATGCCCGACCACTTCAGAAGATAGAGAGAAATTAAAAATGTTCCCTATGCTTCAGCCATAGGCCCTATCATGTATGCAATGCTGTGTACCAGACCTGATGTGTGCCTTGCTATTAGCCTAGCAGGGAGGTACCAAAGCAATCCATGAGTGGATCACTGGACAGCGGTCAAGAACGTCCTGAAGTACCTGAAAAGGACCAACGATATGTTTCTTGTTTATGGAGGTGACAAAGAGCTCATCGTAAATGGTTACGTTGATGCAAGCTTTGACACTGATCTGGACGATTCTAAATCGCAAACCGGATACGTGTTTACATTAAATGGTGGAGCTGTTAGTTGGAGTAGTTCTAAACAGAGCGTCGTGGTGGGATCTACATGTGAAGCGGAGTAGGAAGCAGCGAATGAAGGAGTCTAGATGAAGGAGTTCATATCCAATCTAGGTGTCATACCTAGTGCATCGGGTCCAATGAAAATCTTTTGTGACAATACTGGTGCAATTGCCTTGGCAAAAGAATCCAGATTTCACAAGAGAACCAGGCACATCAAGAGACGCTTCAACTCCATCCGGGATCAAGTCCAGGTGGGAGACATAGAGATTTTCAAGATACATACGGATCTAAATGTTGCAGACCCGTTGACTAAGCCTCTTCCACGAGCAAAACATGATCAGCACCAAGGCTCCATGGGTATTAAAATCATTACTGTGTAATCTAGATTATTGACTCTAGTGCAAGTGGGAGACTGAAGGAAATATGCCCTAGAGGCAATAATAAAGTTATTATTTATTTCCTTATTTCATGATAAATTTTTATTATTCATGCTAGAATTGTATTAATCGGAAACATAATACATGTGTGAATACATAGACAAACATAGTGTCACTAGTATGCCTCTACTTGACTAGCTCATTGATCAAAGATGGTTAAGTTTCCTAACCATAGACATGAGTTGTTATTTGATCAATGGGATCACATCATTAGGAGAATGATGTGATTGACTTGACCCATTCCGTTAGCTTAGCACTTGATCGTTTGTTTACTGCTATTGCTTTCTTCATGACTTATACATGTTCTTATGACTATGCGATTATACAACTCCCGAATACCGGAGGAACACTTTGTGTGCAACCAAATGTCACAACGTAACTGGGTGATTATAAAGGTGCTCCACATGTGTCTCCGATGGTACTTGTTGAGTTGGCATAGATCAAGATTAGGATTTGTCACTCCGATTGTCGAAGAGGTATCTCTGGGCCCTCTCGGTAATACACATGTAACGCCCGGGTAATTAAGCTACAGTAATCCCACGCTAATGGAGCCACGTTACCTACGTTACTGTTGCTAATCGGTCGTTAGATCAAAACCGGACCAAGATTCAAATTCAAACTTTGGTAAATAATAAAAGTTTTCAAACATTGAAATAAAAATGTTCGGTTTGTACTAAATATTACATAGATAATTGTGGTGTAGGAGCCCCAGTTTTATAAAATGCATAAATATTTTAAACTGAATTGAGACACAAGAGAAAATAAAATAAATAAAAGAAAGAAAATACGAAAAGGGTCAGGGCAACAAAAAAAAAGAGAAGAAGAGAAAAGCCCCCCCCTCCCTGGGCCGTGGCCCAACTGAGCCAAGCCCACCTGCCCAGCCGGCCAGCCCCTGGCCCGGCCCACCCCCCTCACTCCCATAACCCCCCCGGTCGGCGGAAACCCTAGCCGACACCCCATTCCCCCCCCGATCCCCTTCTCCTCCCTCCCCCGCCGATCTGGATCGGGATCCGCCCGATCCCGTCGCCCCCGACGCCGGCGCCCCACCCCACCGGCGCTCGTCCTCCTCCCCTCCTCCCCGACCGGCCGCGCAGGACGCCCGAACCCCCCCCTCATCGCCTCGGGACCGTCCCCGACTCCCACCTCGCCGGATCCGCATCGCCGGACGGCCGCCGCCTCGACCTCCTCCCCGCCGGACGCCCCCGACCGCCCCGAGCCCGTTTCCGAGACCCCACGCGTCCCCCCCCGTGAGCTCTTCCCTCCCCTGCTTCGCTCTGTAGCCGTAGGGGTCGACCCCCGCGCTCGGTCGCCATGGCCGGAGCTCGCTCCGGCGCCGCGCTCGTCGCGCTCCGGCTCGCGCCGGCTCACCGCGCCCCACGTACCCCCCTCCCCTCGCGCCTCCTCCGCTCGGTCAAGCCCCCCCTCCTCTTCCCCCTCGTTCCCCTCCGTACCCGAGCGCCCCCATCGCGGATCTCGTCGCCGGCGCCCTTCCGGTGACCAAATGGTCACGGGGCCGAGCCCCTGGTGCTCAGCGCGTCGCGCAGCCCCCCTGGCCTTCCCGTTAGCCCCGTAGCGCGATCCCGACGCGGTCCCGAATCCCACCGCCGCCTCCGCCGCTCGCCGGCGTTGTTTCCGGCCAAGTCCGGCCGTGCCTCTGCCACCGTTGGACGCGGCATCCCCTCCACGTTCGAACGCACCCGCCCGCGGCCATTTTTGCCGCCGGACGGCGAATCCCGGCGAGGTCCGGCGCCCCTCCGCCGCGGGAACGCTCCCCGGAGCTCCCCAACGCCGGCCGCCGACGTGGCCGACCTGGGGCCACCCCTGGGTCACTAACCCGTGGGCCCTAGGGGCCCGGCCGGCCTGTTGACCCGGTCAGCCTTGCTGACTGGACCGGCCATGCCACTGACCGCAGGCCCCCCCCAGAACGTTAAAAATAAAAATAAATGATAATTAAAATATTAATTAATTAATTAAGTAAATACTTAATTTAATTAATCCTGATTAATTAACCTAATGGCTAATTAACCTAATTAACTATTGTTAATTAACTAACAGAGTATGACGAACGGGACCCACCTGTCAGGTTGACCAAGTCAACCCTGTTGACTGCTGACGTCAGCATGACATCATGCTGACGTCATAAATTCATTTTTCGAATTAAATAATTAATTAATTAAATTCCAGAAATTAATAAAATCTTTAGAAAATCATATCTTTTAATCCGTAACTCGGATTAAAATATTTTCAACATGAAAGTTGCTCAGAACGACGAGACGAATCCGGTTTCGCAGTCCGTTCGTCCGCCACACACCCCTAACCTATCGAACCCGCAACTTTCCCCCTCCGGCTCCTCTGCCCGAAATCACGAAACACCGGGAATACTTTCCCGGATGTTTTCCCCCTTAACCGGTACCACCTCATACCACGTTAGGGCACGCCTAGCATCGTTACTTGTCATGTCATGCTTCACTATGCATATGCTTGCATTATATTTATTGTTTCTTCCCCCTCTTCTCTCTCTAGACACCGAGACCGACGCCGCTGCTACCCCGTACGACTACGGTGTTGACGACCCCTCTCTCTTGCCAGAGCAACCAGGCAAGCCCCCCCCCTTTGATCACCAGATATCGCCTACTCTTCTCTATACTGCTTGCATTAGAGTAGTGTAGCATGTTACTGCTTCCCGTTAATCCTATACTGATGCATAGCCTGTCCTTGCTACTACTGTTGTTACCTTTACCTGCAATCCTAATGCTTAGCATAGGATGCTAGTATTTTCATCAGTGGCCCTACATCCTTGTCCGTCTGCCATGCTATACTATCGGGCCGTGATCACTCGGGAGTTGATCACGGGTATATACTATATGCTTTATACATGATACATGTGGTGACTAAAGACGGGTCGGCTTGTGGAGCACCCGCGAGTGATTCACGGATTGGGGGCTGAAAGGACCTTTGTCCCAACGGCCCTCTGTGTGGATCTTTGAGGCGGAGCGACAGGGCAGGTTCCGACCACCTAGGAGAGAGGTGGGCCTGGCCCTGGTCGGCGTTCGCGGATACTTAACACGCTTAACGAGATCTGGGTATTTGATCTGAGTCTGGCCATTTGGTCTATACGCACTAACCATCTACGCGGGAGTAGTTATGGGTATCCCGGCGTCGTGGTATCAGCCGAAGCCTTCTTGACGTCAGCGACGGAGCGGCGCACGCTGGATTGGACTGGAACGCCACTAGGCTAGGTCTGCTTCCGGCCGCCCACGCAACGTGCAGGTGTGCTAAGGGCGATGGGCCCAGACCCCTGGGCGCTTAGGTTTAGACCGGCGTGCTGACCTCTCTGTTGGTCTAGGTGGGGCTGCAACGTGTTGATCTTCCGAGGCCGGGCAGGACCCAGGAAAGTGTGTCCGGCCAAATGGGATCGAGCGTGTTGGGGTATGTGGTGCACCCCTGCAGGGAAGTTAATCTATTCGAATAGCCGTGATCTTCGGTAACAGGACGATTTGGAGTTGTACCTTGACCTTATGACAACTAGAACCGGATACTTAATAAAACACACCCTTCCAAGTGCCAGATACAACCGGTGGTCGCTCTCTCACAGGGCGACGAGGGGAGGATCATCGGTTAGGATTATGCTATGCGATGCTACTTGGAGGACTTCAGTCTACTCTCTTCTACATGCTGCAAGGCGGAGGCTGCCAGAAGCGTAGTCTTCGATAGGACTAGCTATCCCCCTCTTATTCCGACATTCTACAGTCCAGTCCACATATGATACCCTTACTCCATTTGATACCCATGCATATGTAGTGTAGCTTCTTGCTTGCGAGTAGTTTGGATGAGTACTCACGGTTGCTTTCTCCTTCTTTTCCCTCTATCCCTTCTACCTGGTTGTCGCAACCAGATGTTGGAGCCCAGGAGCCAGACGCCACCGTCGACGACGACCCCTACACCGGAGGTGCCTACTACTACGTGATGCCCGCTGACGATGACCAGGAGTAGTTAGGAGGATCCCAGGCAGGAGGCCTGCGCCTCTTTCGATCTGTATCCCAGTTTGTGCTAGCCTTCTTAAGGCAACCTTGTTTAACTTATGTCTGTACTCAGATATTGTTGCTTCCGCTGACTCGTCTATGATCGAGCTCTTGTATTCGAGCCCCCGAGGCCCCTGGCTTGTATTATGATGCTTGTATGACTTATTTTTATTTGTAGAGTTGTGTTGTGATATCTTCCCGTGAGTCCCTGATCTTGATCGTACACGTTTGCGTGTATGATTAGTGTACGATTGAATCGGGGGCGTCACAAGTTGGTATCAGAGCCGACTGCCTGTAGGAACTTCCCTTCCACACTCCTTGGCCGAAGTCGAGTCTAGACATTGTAAAAACTTTTACTAACTTGGCTGTGTGCCTTACGGGCCCACGTCGCCATCGGGTGGTACTAGGATCTTTTACTCCTCGACCTTTACTCTGGGACTCTGAACTCTCTTCTACTCGGGTTAAACGAATTTACTAACTCTGACACTAGGATCCCGTTACGACATTCACCCCAAAGTTGGATAAGCCCTAGTTATTCTTTAGGAATGTATTTGAACATTATCCACATTGTCATTTGACTCCAGTGAAAACATCTGTGTTTTCAGATGGAACCCACGAGGCAGGTCGTGCGCCACACGAGGGCCATTGGTGCCTCAGGATCACCTGCTGTGTTGGCTGAGATGATGACCTATCTGGGTTATCGCTGGCACCCTGAGTACACCGTCTATGAGGAGTACCAGGACTTCAACCAGGAGCAGTACCGTGCCATCGTCCACCTCTACTCTCGAGAGTATGACTCCACTACCGTGCTGCACACTGCTCATGGTGTTGGAGTGACTATCGATATGGCGGTCCACGATGCTGCTTATGCTGCTCTGACACGTCTCCGTGGCGAGTATCAGGAGTTGGACACCTCCCCCTTCAGGCACATTGCTATCGCATCCGATGATGGTGCGGAGGGATACTACACTGCTGCCTACTCCACTGTCACCCGAGAGCCCTTCTACCATCAGAACCTGGTTCTGCATGCTGATGGGCTGGATAGAGCTAACCGAGCTCTTCGCCACGAGTTGTACACCACTCGTCAGCACCTCTACCGTGCTCTGACACTGTTGCACCCCTCTGTCCGATCTGGTGATTTATCGCGCTCTGCGATCTACCCTGCCCGGACCGTGATGCCCCAGGGCGTCGGCTGGCCAGATGTGGGAGGCTACTCTCCTGCATTGGGCCCTCTCCTGCCACCTGCGCAACGGGTTCCGCACCAGAGTATCCGTGGACCCCAGGCTACTCGCGTGGAGGTCTTCCCTTCGCGTCACTACCAGCTGTCGGGCTACACCTACCTCCGCAGTACCGCATGGGACTGACGTAGACTTGCTTATTAGTGTTAGATGCATTCGCCGCGAGCCTGTGTGCCGCCTATGATGTCTTAGTCTATGTACTGAACACTGTGTAACGAACTCTATGCATGATCTCTTTTGTAAGATATGCCGACTACTATGTGGTATCTATCGTGCTGCTTTCGTTGTGCATGGTTCATCATGAATGATTCTTGTTTTTACAATTCCTCAATGCTGAACTACCCCTGTTAAATATTAGCAGGATGGTTAGACCAGGTGGTCGTGGTCGTGGTGGCAACGCCCCACCACCGCCTGAGTACATGGCTGGTATGATCCAACAGCTTGAGATGAATCGCCAGTTCATGGAGAATATGATGGCTCAGTTTCCTCGCCCCAATATGAACCAGCAGCCAACCCCAGTGACTCTGCAGGATTTCATGCGCCTGAACCCAACTGTGTACCGCAGCTCAACTCAGCCTCTGGATGCTGATGACTGGCTCCGTGACATCACCTATGAGATGGAGTCTGCTGATGTAGCCCCTGCCAGCTATGTCACCTTTGCTTCCTTCTTCCTGAAAGGACCCGCAGCTCAATGGTGGGACAGCCACAGGCGTACACTGCCAGTTGGAACAATCATCACCTGGCCAGACTTCCAAGCTGCCTTCCGTGCTCGCTTCATTCCTCAGGGAGTCATGGACCGGAAGAAGCGTGAGTTCCGCAACCTCACCCAAGGCAACAAAACTGTGGAAGCTTATCAGCGGGAGTTTCTTGACTTGTCCCGCTATGCTGAAGAGGACATTGCAACTGATGCACGCAGACAGGAGAAGTTCCGGGATGGCCTTCAAGCTGACATCAAACTCGCACTTCTAGTGCATGATTTTGCTGATTTCGCCACTCTGGTGAACAAAGCCATCAATGTCGAAACTGGTCTGCAGGAATACCAGAGCTCTCACAGGCGCAACCGTGACACGGGCTCATCTTCGGGCCCGTCCTCGCAGAAGCGCAAGATATGGATTCCCAATAGCTTGTACCAACCGGATGCACCTACCCCAAGGCAGACCTATGCTGCACCTCGTCTGCCTACTCCTCCGACTAGGCGGCCAAGACTCCCAGCTCCACCACCACAAGCTCCTGTTTCCCACTCCCAATAATGGATTGTGCTTCAGGTGTGGACAACCAGGGCATCGTGCTAGGGAATGCAACCAGAACCCGAATCAACTGGCCCTTCCAGCAACTGGCCGTGGAAGCAACCAGCCCCGCAGCAACAATGCCAAGTCTTATGGTCGTGTTCATGCCAACCACGTTGATCTGCAGCGAAGCTCAAGACCAGCCTGCTACTGTGATGGGTACCCTCCTCGTAAATTCAGTACCAGCATCCGTTTTATTTGATACAGGTGCATCGCATTCATTCATGTCAGAAGGTTTTGCATGCTTGCACGACATTAAATGTGAGAACATGGATGCTTCACTATTAGTACACACCCCTGCGGGCCAATGTCGAACCTCCATGATTTGCAACGACGTCCCTGTAGAAATCGAAGGACTGGAATTCCTTGTCTCTCCCATCGTACTGAAGTCCTGTAGCATTGATCTCATTCTGGGAATGAATTGGTTAAAAGCGCATACTGCTTCTATAGTTTGCGCCACTAAGGTCGTCCATTTGCTACACCCTTCTGATGAAATAATAGCTTATCAAGCTCATCTAGTTCAGAACGCCGAGGCACGACTTTATGCCTTGAACGCGTTGAACGCTGCACCACTCGAGGGCATTGAAAACGTTCCCGTCGTTCGTGAATTCCAAGATGTATTCCCTGAAGAACTTCCAGGGATTCCCCCTGCTAGAGCTGTCGAATTCATCATCGACTTGAAACCCGGCACTACCCCTATAGCTAAGCGACCCTATAAGATGCCGCCGCATGAACTCCTTGAGCTTAAGGAGGAAATCGACAAATCTCTTTTCAAAGGTTTCATTCGCCCAAGTTGCTCTCCTTGGGGAGCACCTTCTCTCTTTGTTAGGAAGAAGGATGGAACAAACCGATTGGTCCAAGACTACCGTCCTATAAACCAAGCTACCATTCAGAATAAATACCCTCTTCCTCGGATCAATGATCTTTATGATCAACTGGCTGGTTCATCAGTGTTCTCCAAACTCGACTTGAGGTTGGGTTACCACCAGATCCGTGTTCGTGAAGAGGACATCCCAAAAACCGCCTTCGTGACTCGGTATGGATCATATGAGTACACAGTCATGTCATTCGGCTTAACGAATGCTCCCGCCACCTTCTCTCGTCTGATGAATTATATATTCATGGATTACCTCGACAAGTTCGTCGTGGTTTATCTGGACGATATCCTTGTATTTTCCAAGAACGAGGAAGAACATGCTGGACATCTGCGTCTTGTGCTAGAGAAGCTTCGAGAACATCAACTGTATGCTAAGTATTCCAAGTGTGAATTCTGGCTCCCCAAAGTAACCTATCTTGGGCATGTCATCTCCAAGGATGGTATTGCCGTCAACCCTGAACGAGTTCAAGCTATTCTCGATTGGACTCCTCCGAAGAACGTCAAGCAAGTCCGAAGTTTCCTCGGTCTCGCCAGCTACTGCCGTCGATTCGTCGAGAACTTCTCCAAGATTGCCAGGCCCCTGACTAATCTGTTGCATAAGGGTGTCAAGTTTGACTGGACAGACAAGTGTCAGGAAAGTTTCCAGGCGCTCAAAGACAAGTTGACTTCTGCCCCCGTGCTTGCACCACCTGATACTAAGAAGGACTTCGTCATTTACTGCGACGCTTCCCGCCAAGGATTAGGCTGTGTCCTAATGCAGGAGCGCAGAGTGATTGCTTATGCCTCTCGTCAATTGCGCCCTCACGAACAAAACTACCCGGTTCACGACCTCGAGCTTGCTGCTGTCATTCATGCACTGAAGCAGTGGCGACATTACCTTCTCGGTAATCGTTGCAAGATCTTCACCGACCATGAAAGTCTGAAGTATCTGTTTACTCAGCCAGATTTGAATCTACGTCAGCAAAGATGGATGGAGACTGTTGCAGACTTTGACGTGGATATATCATATACCCCCGGCAAGGCTAATGTAATGGCTGATGCCCTGAGCCGCAAGTCTTACTGCAACCACCTCCAGGTCCACAAAGTTCAGCCCTCGCTTACCGAAGAATTTAGAAGGCTGAACCTCCATATTGTTCCTCCGGGATCACTCGCTCCCCCTCCCGAAGGTTTCCCCAAACAGAACCTCCATGTTGTTTCCAAGGGTTCTCTCAATACCCTGGTTGCGAAACCAGATCTTGTGGACACCATCAAATGGATACAGAAATGTGACGATGAAGTCCTCAAGATTAAGCGCGACCTCAAAAGGGGAAAGCCCTCATTCTTCACGATCGCCGACGATGGCGCCTTGTATTTCAAAGGCCGCTTAGTGGTACCATGTTCGAAGAAAAACCTAGATAAGACTAAAAGGGTTATGCAAGAAGCTCATGATACGCCTCTGTCCATCCATCCTGGTAGTACAAAGATGTATCAGGATATTCGTCAAAGATTCTGGTGGTCTAATATGAAGCAGGACATTGCTTGTTATGTTGCTGAGTGTGACATTTGTCGCCGAATCAAAGCAGAGCATCAAAGGCCTGCTGGGACTCTGCAACCTATCTCTATTCCTGAATGGAAATGGGACCATGTTGAAATGGACTTCGTCACTGGATTTCCCAAATCGCAGAAAGGTAATGATGCTATTCTTGTCGTCATTGACCGGCTTTCCAAAGTTGCCCATTTTCTGGCGGTCAAAGAGACAATCACTGCTAGTCAGCTTGCTACTCTCTACATGGCCAGAATTGTTTCACTTCACGGTATTCCACTGGTTATCAGTTCAGACCGTGGCAGTTTATTCACTTCAAGGTTTTGGGCGAGTTTCCAAGAAGCTATGGGGACTCATCTGTCGTTCAGTACTGCGTTCCATCCTCAATCGCAAGGGCAAGTTGAACGTGTCAACCAAGTTCTCGAAGACATGCTTCGAGCTTGTGTAATCTCATTCGGCAAGAAATGGGAGGAATCTCTTCCATATGCCGAGTTCTCTTATAATAATAGCTATCAAGCTAGTCTGAAGATGTCCCCCTTCGAAGTGCTATATGGACGAAAATGTCGAACCCCTCTGAACTGGTCAGAAACTGGGGAACGCCCATTCTTCGGTCCGGATATTATCCAACAGGCCGAAGAACAAGTTCGCATTATTCGCGAGAATCTCAAGACTGCTCAGTCACGTCAGAAAAGTCAGTATGACCGTCATCACCAAGACATGGTCTATCAACCTGGCGAAAAGGCTTATCTTTGAGTTACCCCAATGAAGGGTGCTCACCGCTTCGGGATCAAGGGCAAGCTAGCTCCTCGCTATATCGGTCCCTTCACTATTCTCGAAAGGCGTGGAAAGGTGGCATATCAACTGGAGCTTCCGCCGAACCTTTCTCAGGTTCACGATGTGTTCCATGTGTCACAACTCCGCCGTTGCTTCAAGGATCCAATCCGAGCGGTGGATCATGAAGTGCTCGAATTGCAGCAGGACCTCTCCTATAAAGAGCATCCGGTCCGCATTCTCGACCAAGCTGAACGCCGCACACGTCAGAAGGCGATCAAGTTCCTCAAAGTCCAGTGGTCGAATCACTCTGAAGACGAAGCCACTTGGGAACGCGAGGATCGCCTGCGTGAAGAATACCCCGCGTTGTTTCCTTCTACCTCCTAAATCTCGGGACGAGATTTCTTGTAGTGGAGGAGATTTGTAACGCCCGGGTAATTAAGCTACAGTAATCCCACGCTAATGGAGCCACGTTACCTACGTTACTGTTGCTAATCGGTCGTTAGATCAAAACCGGACCAAGATTCAAATTCAAACTTTGGTAAATAATAAAAGTTTTCAAACATTGAAATAAAAATGTTCGGTTTGTACTAAATATTACATAGATAATTGTGGTGTAGGAGCCCCAGTTTTATAAAATGCATAAATATTTTAAACTGAATTGAGACACAAGAGAAAATAAATAAAAGAAAGAAAATACGAAAAGGGTCAAGGCAACAAAAAAAAAAGAGAAGAAGAGAAAAGCCCCCCCCTCCCTGGGCCGTGGCCCAACTGAGCCAAGCCCACCTGGCCCAGCCGGCCAGCCCCTGGCCCGGCCCACCCCCTCACTCCCATAACCCCCCCGGTCGGCGGAAACCCTAGCCGACCCCCATTCCCCCCCCGATCCCCTTCTCCTCCCTCCCCCGCCGATCTGGATCGGGATCCGCCCGATCCCGTCGCCCCCGACGCCGGCGCCCCACCCACCGGCGCTCGTCCTCCTCCCCTCCTCCCCGACCGGCCGCGCAGGACGCCCGAACCCCCCCCCCTCGTCGCCTCGGGACCGTCCCCGACTCCCACCTCGCCGGATCCGCATCGCCGGACGGCCGCCGCCTCGACCTCCTCCCCGCCGGACGCCCCCGACCGCCCCGAGCCCGCTTCCGAGACCCCACGCGTCCCCCCCGTGAGCTCTTCCCTCCCCTGCTTCGCTCTGTAGCCGTAGGGGTCGACCCCCGCGCTCGGTCGCCATGGCCGGAGCTCGCTCCGGCGCCGCGCTCGTCGCGCTCCGGCTCGCGCCGGCTCACCGCGCCCCACGTACCCCCCTCCCCTCGCGCCTCCTCCGCTCGGTCGAGGCCCCCCCTCCTCTTCCCCCTCGTTCCCCTCCGTACCCGAGCGCCCCCGTCGCGGATCTCGTCGCCGGCGCCCTTCCGGTGACCAAATGGTCACGGGGCCGAGCCCCTTGTGCTCAGCGCGTCGCGCAGCCCCCCTGGCCTTCCCGTTAGCCCCGTAGCGCGATCCCGACGCGGTCCCGAATCCCACCGCCGCCTCCGCCGCTCGCCGGCGTCGTTTCCGGCCAAGTCCGGCCGTGCCTCTGCCACCGTTGGACGCGGCATCCCTCCACGTTCGAACGCACCCGCCCGCGGCCATTTTTGCCGCCGGACGGCGAATCCCGGCGAGGTCCGGCGCCCCTCCGCCGCGGGAACGCTCCCCGGAGCTCCCCAACGCCGGCCGCCGACGTGGCCGACCTGGGGCCACCCCTGGGTCACTGACCCGTGGGCCCTAGGGGCCCGGCCGGCCTGTTGACCCGGTCAGCCTTGCTGACTGGACCGGCCATGCCACTGACCGCAGGCCCCCCCCAGAACGTTAAAAATAAAAATAAATGATAATTAAAATATTAATTAATAATTAAGTAAATACTTAATTTAATTAATCCTGATTAATTAACCTAATGGCTAATTAACCTAATTAACTATTGTTAATTAACTAACAGAGTATGACGAACGGGACCCACCTGTCAGGTTGACCAAGTCAACCCTGTTGACTGCTGACGTCAGCATGACATCATGCTGACGTCATAAATTCATTTTTCGAATTAAATAATTAATTAATTAAATTCCAGAAATTAATAAAATCTTAGAAAATCATATCTTTTAATCCGTAACTCGGATTAAAATATTTTCAACATGAAAGTTGCTCAGAACAACGAGACGAATCCGGATACGCAAACCGTTCGTCCCCCACACACCCCTAACATATCAAACTCGCAAGTTTCCCCCTCCGGCTCCTCTGCCCGAAATCGCGAAACAACGGGAATACTTTCCCGGATGTTTCCCCCCTTAACCGGTACCACCTCATACCACGTTAGGGCACGCATAGCATCGTTACTTGTCGTGTCATGCTTCACTATGCATATGCTTGCATTATATTTATTGTGTCTTCCCCCTCTTCTCTCTCTAGACACCGAGACCGACGCCGCTGCTACCCCGTACGACTACGGTGTTGACGACCCCTCTCTCTTGCCAGAGCAACCAAGGCAAGCCCCCCCCCTTTGATCACCAGATATCGCCTACTCTTCTCTATACTGCTTGCATTAGAGTAGTGTAGCATGTTACTGGCTTCCCGTTAATCCTATCCTGATGCCATAGCCTGTCCTTGCTACTACTGTTGTTACCTTTACCTGCAATCCTAATGCTTAGTATAGGATGCTAGTATTTCATCAGTGGCCCTACATCCTTGTCCGTCTGCATGCTATACTATCGGGCCGTGATCACTCGGGAGGTGATCACGGGTATATACTATATACTTTATACATGATACATGTGGTGACTAAAGACGGGTCGGCTTGTGGAGCACCCGCGAGTGATTCACGGATTGGGGGCTGAAAGGACCTTTGTCCCAACGGCCCTCTGTGTGGATCTTTGTGGCGAAGCGACAGGGCAGGTTTCCGGACCACCTAGGAGAGAGGTGGGCCTGGCCCTGGTCGGCGTTCGCGTATACTTAACACGCTTAAACGAGATCTGGGTATTTGATCTGAGTCTGGCCATTTGGTCTATACGCACTAACCATCTACGCGGGAGTAGTTATGGGTATCCCGGCGTCGTGGTATCAGCCGAAGCCTTCTTGACGTCAGCGACGGAGCGGCGCGCGCTGGATTGGACTGGAACGCCACTAGGCTAGGTCTGCTTCCGGCCGCCCACGCAACGTGCAGGTGTGCTAAGGGCGATGGGCCCAGACCCCTGGGCGCTTAGGTTTAGACCGGCGTGCTGACCTCTCTGTTGGTCTAGGTGGGGCTGCGACGTGTTGATCTTCCGAGGCCGGGCATGACCCAGGAAAGTGTGTCTGGCCAAATGGGATCGAGCGTGTTGGGTTATGTGGTGCACCCCCTGCAGGGAAGTTAATCTATTCGAATAGCCGTGATCTTCGGTAAACAGGACGACTTGAAGTGTACCTGACCTTATGACAACTAGAACCGGATACTTAATAAAACACAACTTCCTAGTGCCAGATACAACCGGTGATCGCTTTCTCACAGGGCGACGAGGGGAGGATCATCGGTTAGGATTATGCTATGCGATGCTACTTGGAGGACTTCAGTCTACTCTCTTCTACATGCTGCAAGATGGAGGTGGCCAGAAGCGTAGTCTTCGACAGGACTAGCTATCCCCCTCTTATTCTGGCTTTCTGCAGTTCAGTCCACCGATATGGCCCTTTACACATTTACCCATGCATATGTAGTGTAGCTTCTTGCTTGCGAGTACTTTTGGATGAGTACTCACGGTTGCTTTCTCCTTCTTTTCCCTCTATCCCTTCTACCTGGTTGTCGCAACCAGATGTTGGAGCCCAGGAGCCAGACGCCACCGTCGACGACGACCCCTACACCGGAGGTGCCTACTACTACGTGATGCCCGCTGACGACGACCAGGAGTAGTTAGGAGGATCCCAGGCAGGAGGCCTGCGCCTCTTTCGATCCGTATCCCAGTTTGTGCTAGCCTTCTTAAGGCAACCTTGTTTAACTTATGTCTGTACTCAGATATTGTTGCTTCCGCTGACTCGTCTATGATCGAGCTCTTGTATTCGAGCCCCCGAGGCCCCTGGCTTGTATTATGATGCTTGTATGACTTATTTTTATTTGTAGAGTTGTGTTGTGATATCTTCCCGTGAGTCCCTGATCTTGATCGTACACGTTTGCGTGTATGATTAGTGTACGATTGAATCGGGGGCGTCACAACACATCACTATACGCCTTGCAAGCATGATAACTAATGAGTTAGTTACAGGATGATGTATTACGGAACGAGTAAAGAGACTTGCCGGTAACGAGATTGAACTAGGTATTGGGATACCGTCGATCGAATCTCGGGCAAGTAACATACCGATGACAAAGAGAACAACGTATAGTCTTGTGCGGTTTGACCGTTAAAGATCTCCGTAGAATATGTAGGAACCATATGAGCATCCAGGTTCCGCTATTGGTTATTGACCGGAGACGTGTCTCGGTCATGTCTACATAGTTCTCGAACCCGTAGGGTCCGCACGCTTAAAGTTCTGTGATGATCGGTTTTATGAGTTTATATGTTTTGATGTACCAAAGGTAGTCCGGAGTCCCGGATTTGATCACGGACATGACAAGGAGTCTCGAAATGGTCGATACATAAAGATTGATATATTGGAAGCCTATATTTGGACATTGGAATAGTTCCGGGTGAAATCGGGATTTTACCGGAGTACCGGAGGGGTTACCGAAACCCCTCGGGGACTAACGGGCCTTGTTGGGCCATTAGGGAAAGAGAGAGGGGCTGGCCTTGGGCAGGCAGCACGCCCCCTCCCCCCTGTCCGAATTGGACTAGGAGAAGGGGGGGGGGGCGCCCCGTTTCCTTCTCTTTCTCTCCCTGCCTTTCCCCCTCCTAGTAGGAGTAGGAAAGGGAGGAATCCTACTCCTACTAGGAGGAGGATTCCTCCTCCTAGGCGCGCCAACAAGGGCCGGTCGGCCTCCCCCTTGCTCCTTTATATACAGGGGCAGGGGGCACCTCCAGACACACAAGTTGATCACAAAGATCTCTCCCAGCCGTGTGCGGTGCCCCTCTCCACCATAATCCACCTCGGTCATACTGTAGCGGTGTTTAGGCGAAGCCCTGCTGCAGTAACTTCATCAACATCGTCACCACGCCGTCGTGCTGATGAAACTCTTCCCCGAGCTCTACTGGATCGTGAGTTCGTGGGACGACACCGAGCTGAACGTGTGCTGAACGCGGAGGTGCCGTACGTTCGGTACTGAGGATCGGTCGATCGTGAAGACGTACGACTACATCAACCGCGTTGTCATAACGCTTCCGCTTAGTGGTCTACGAGGGTACCTGGACAACACTCTCCCCTCTCGTTGCTATGCATCACCATGATACTGTGTGTGCGTAGGATTTTTTTTGAAATTACTAAGTTCCCCAACAGTGGCATCCGAGTCTGGTTTTATGCGTAGATGTTATATGCACGAGTAGAACACAAGTGAGTTGTGGGTGATACAAGTCATACTGCTTACCGGCATGTCATTCTTTGGTTCGGCGGTATTGTTGGATGAAGCGGCCCGGACCGACATTACACGTACGCTTACGCGAGACTGGTTCTACCGACGTGCTTTGCACATAGGTGGCTGGCGGGTGTCAGTTTCTCCAACTTTAGTTGAACCGAGTGTGGCTACTCCTGGTCATTGAGAAGGTTAAAACAACACCAACTTGACGAACTATCTTTGTGGTTTTGATGCGTATGTAAGAACGGTTCTTGCTCAGCCCGTAGCAGCCATGTAAAACTTGCAACAACAAAGTAGAGGACGTCTAACTTGTTTTTGCAGGGTATGTTGTGATGTGATATGGTCAAGACATGATGCTATATTTATTGTATGAGATTATCATGTTTTGTAACGGAGTTATCGGCAACTGGCACGAGTCATATGGTTGTCACTTTATTGTATGCAATGCAATCGCCCTGTAATTGCTTTACTTTATCACTAAGCGGTAGCGATAATCGGAATCTGAGCTCACCATCGCTTCTTCATAGTTCGTAGGTTCATCATGATCTAGTAGCATGACTTTCAGAACAGGATTACCATACCACTCTGGTGCGAATCTCACTCTGGTTGACCTACGAGGTTCAGTAACAACTTGATCTGAAGTTTCATGATCATCATCATTAACTTCTTCACTAATTGGTGTAGGTGTCACAGGAACCGGTTTCTGTGATGTACTACTTTCCAATAAGGGAGCAGGTATAGTTACCTCATCAAGTTCTACTTTCCTCCCACTCACTTCTTTCGAGAGAAACTCCTTGTGTAGAAAGGATCCATATTTAGCAACGAACGTTTTGCCTTCAGATAGGTGTACCCAACAGTTTCCTTTGGGTATCCTATGAAGACACATTTCTTCGATTTGGGTTCGAGCTTATCAGGTTGAAGTTTTTTCACATAAGCATCGCAGCCCCAAACTTTGAGAAACGAAAACTTTGGTTTCTTGCCAAACCATAGGTCATAAGGTGTCGTCTCAACGGATTTCGATGGTGCCCTATTTAACGTGAATGCAGCCGTCTCTAAAGCATAACCCCAAAATGATAGCGGTAAATCAGTAAGAGACATCATAGATCACACTATATCTAGTAAAGTATGATTACGACGTTCGGACACACCATTCCACTGTGGTATTCCGGGTGGCGTGAGTTGTGAAACTATTCCGCAATGTTTCAAATGAAGACCAAACTCGTAACTCAAATATTCTCCTCCACGATCAGATCGTAGAAACTTTATTTTCTTGTTACGATGATTTTCAACTTCACTCTGAAATTCTTTGAACTTTTGAAATGTTTCAGATTTATGTTTCATTAAGTAGATATACCCATATCTGCTTAAATCATCTGCGAAGGTGAGAAAATAACGATACTCGCTGCGAGCCTCAACATTCATCGGACCACATACATCTGTATGTATGATTTCTAACAAATCTGTTGCTCGCTCCATAGTTCCGGAGAACGGCGTTTTAGTCATCTTGCCCATGAGGATGGTTCGCAAGTACCAAGTGATTCATAATCAAGTGGTTCCAAAAGTCCATCAGTATGGAGTTTCTTAATGCGCTTTACACCAATATGACCTAAACGGCAGTGCCACAAATAAGTTGCACTATCATTATCAACTCTGCATCTTTTGGCTTCAATATTATGAATATGTGTATCACTACTATCGAGATTCAATAAGAATAGACCACTCTTCAAGGGTGCATGACCATAAAAGATATTACTCATATAAATAGAACATCCATTATTCTCTGATTTAAATGAATAACCGTCTCACATCAAACAAGATCCCGATATAATGTTCATGCTCAATGCTGGCATCAAATAACAATAATTCAATTCTAAAACCAATTCCGAAGGTAGATGTAGAGGTAACGTGCCGACTGCGATCACATCGACTTTGGGACCATTTCCCACGCGTATCGTCACCTCGTCCTTAGCCAATCTTCGCTTAATTCGTAGTCCCTTTTTCGAGTTGCAAATAATAGCAATAGAACCAGTATCAAATACCCAGGTGCTACTGCGAGCATTAGTAAGGTATAAATCAATAACATGTATATCACATATACCTTTGTTCACCTTGCCATCCTTCTTATCCGCCAAATACTTGGGGCAGTTCCGCTTCCAGTGACTAGTCTGTTTGCAGTAGAAGCACTCAGTTTCAGGCTTAGGACCAGACTTGGGTTTCTTCTCTTGAGCAGCAACTTGTTCGCCGTTCTTCTTGAAGTTCCGCTTCTTCTTCCCTTTACCCTTTTTCTTGAAACTAGTGGTCTTGTTGACCATCAACACTTGATGCTCCTTTTTGATTTCTACCTCCGCAGCCTTTAGCATTGCGAAGAGCTCGGAAATTGTCTTATCCATCCCTTGCATATTATAGTTCATCACGAAGCTTTTGTAGCTTGGTGGCAGTGATTGAAGAACTCTGTCAATGACACTATCAACAGGAAGATTAACTCCCAGTTGAGTCAAGTGATTATGATACCCAGATATTTTGAGTATATGTTCACTGACAGAACTATTCTCCTCCAGCTTGCAGCTATAGATTTTATTGGATACTTCATATTTCTCAATCCGGGCATTTGCTTGAAATATTAACTTCAACTCCTGGAACATATCATATGCTCCATGACGTTCGAAATGTCATTGAAGTCCCGGTTCTAAGCCATAAAGCATGGTACACTGAACTGTCGAGTAGTCATGTGCTTTACTCTGCCAAACATTCTTAACGTTGTCAGCAGCATCTGCAGTAGGCCTGGCACCCATCTGTGCTTCTAGGACATAATTCTTCTGTGCAGCAATGAGGATAATCCTCAAGTTACGGACCCAGTCCGTGTAATTGCTACCATCATCTTTCAACTTTGCTTTCTCAAGGAATGCATTAAAATTCAACGGAACAACAACACGACCATCTATCTACAATCAACATAGACAAGTAAAAAACTATTAGGTACTAAGTTCATGATAAATTTAAGTTCAATTAATCATATTACTTAAGAACTCCCACTTAGATAGACATCCCTCTAATCATCTAAGTGATCACGTGATCCAAATCAACTAAACCATGTCCGATCATCACGTGAGATGGAGTAGTTTCAATGGTGAACATCACTATGTTGATCATATCTACTATATGATTCACGCTCGACCTTTTGGTCTCAGTGTTCCGAGGCCATATCTTTATATGCTAGGCTAACCTGAGTATTCCGCGTGTGCAACTGTTTTGCACCCGTTGTATTTGAACGTAGAGCCTATCACACCCGATCATCACGTGGTGTCTCAGCACGAAGAACTTTCACAACGGTGCATACTCAGGGAGAACACTTATACCTTGATAATTTAGTGAGAGATCATCTTATAATGCTACCATCAATCAAAGCAAGATAATATGCATAAAAGATAAACATCACATGCAATCAATATAAGTGATATGATATGGCCATCATCATCTTGTGCTTGTGATCTTCATCTCTGAAGCACCGTCATGATCACCATTGTCATCGGCGCGACACTTTGATCTCCATCGTAGCATCATTGTCGCCTCGCCAACTTATGCTTCTACGACTATCGCTACCGCTTAGTGATAAAGTAAAGCATTACAGGGCGATTGCATTGCATACAATAAAGCGACAACCATATGGCTCCTGCCAGTTGCCGATAACTCGGTTACAAAACATGATCATCTCATACAATAAAATATAGCATCATGCCTTGACCATATCACATCACAACATGCCCTGCAAAAACAACTTAGATGCCCTCTACTTTGTTGTTGCAAGTTTTACGTGGCTGCTACAGGCTGAGCAAGAACCGTTCTTACCTACGCATCAAAACCACAACGATAGTTCATCAAGTTAGTGCTGTTTTAACCTTCTCAAGGACAGGGCGTAGCCACACTTGGTTCAACTAAAGTTGGAGAAACTGACACCCGCCAGCCACCTGTGTGCAAAGCACGTCGGTAGAACCAGTCTTGCATAAGCGTACACGTAATGTCGGTCCGGGCCACTTCATCAAACAATACCGCCGAACCAAAGTATGACATGATGGTAAGCAGTACGACTTGTATCGCCCACAACTCACTTGTGTTCTACTCGTGCATATAACATCAACGCATAAAACCTGGCTCGGATGCCACTGTTGGGGAACATAGTAATTTCAAAAAATTTCCTACACACACGCAAGATCATGGTGAAGCATAGCAACGAGAGGGGAGAGTGTGTCCACGTACCCTCGTAGACCGAAAGCGGAAGTGTTAGCACAACGCGGTTGATGTAGTCGTACGTCTTCACGATCCGACCGATCAAGCACCGAACATACGACACCTCTGATTTCTGCACACGTTCAACTCGATGACGTCCCTCGAACTCCGATCCAGCCGAGCTTTGAGGGAGAGTTCCGTCAGCACGACGGCGTGGTGACGATGATGATGTTCTACCGACGCAGGGCTTCACCTAAGCACTGCTACGATATGACCGAGGTGGATTATGGTGGAGGGGGGCACCGCACATGGCTAAAAGATCCAAGAGATAAATTGTTGTCTCTATGGGGTGCCCCCTCCTTCGTATATAAAGGGGGGAAGGAGGAGGGGGCCGGCCAAGAGGAGGAGGCGCACCCAAGGGGGGAGCAATCCTACTCCAAGTAGGTTTTGCCCCCCTTTCCTATTCCAACTAGGAGAAGGGGGAAGGAGGAGGTGGAGAGAAGGAAGGAGAAGGGGGGACACCGCCCCCTTCCTTTCCCAATTCGGATTGGGGCAAGGGGGGCCGCGCACCACCTCCTGCCGCCTCTCCTCTTCCACCACTTGGGACCATGAGGCCCAATAACCCCCCCCCTCGGGGGGGGGGGAGGGTGGGGGTGGGAGGGGGGTTCCGGTAACCCCCCGGTACTACGATATATATTCGATAACCCCGGGAACCATTTCGGTGTCCCAATATAGTCGTCCAGTATATCAATCTTCATGTCTCGACCATTTCGAGACTCCTCATCATGTCCGTGATCACATCCGGGACTCCGAACTACCTTCGGTACATCAAAACACATAAACTCGTAATATGACCGTCATCGAACTTTAAGCGTGCGGACCCTACGGGTTCGAGAACTATGTAGACATGACCGAGACACGTCTCTGGTCAATAACCAATAGAGGAACCTGGATGCTTATATTGTCTCCTACATATTCTATGAAGATCGTTATCGGTCAAACCGCATAACAACATACGTTGTTCCCTTTGTCATCGGTATGTTACTTGCCCGAGATCAATCGTCGGTATCTCAATACCTAGTTCAATCTCGTTACCAGCAGGTCTCTTTACTCGTTCCATAATACATCATCCCGCAACTAACTCATTAGTTACAATGCTTGCAAGGCTTGGGTGATGTGTATTACCGAGTGGGCCCATAGATACCTCTCCGACAATCAAATGACAACTCTTTGTCTATGGTTAGGAAACATAACCATCTTTGATTCAACGAGCTAGTCAAGTAGAGGCATACTAGTGACACTCTGTTTTGTCTATGTATTCACACATATATCATGTTTCCGGTTAATACAATTCTAGCATGAATAATAAACATTTATCATGATATAAGGAAATAAATAATAACTTTATTATTGCCTCCAGGGCATATTTCCTTCACTTATTTGGTTCCCATTTTTTTGTAAGACGACAATAAGAATGTAGAAAATGAGTTCAAAATCAGAGTGTAAGCAAGAGTGGAAATTAAAGAGGACAGTAAATAATTTTCTACTAGGCGTGTTACTTCTCGAACAACAATATGTTACTTCATTGCAGTAGTTTGTCAAAACTATCACAAGGCAACACTTTTTGCGAGATGGGTATTATTATATGACAGTTTCATCAAAATAAGTGTAGTTTACTAAGGTTCTTACAATTCCTTATTTCTACTTAAAAGATGTGTAGTTTATGGGATCAAGAAATTATCAAAGGACATCATATGAGGTCTAACCGGAAGAAACATGTATGTATTTGATTATTCTAGCATTTTCTTTCGATATAAGAGTTAAGACAGGAGTCAAGATGAATTAATTAAGTTGTAATTGAGTAGCATGTTCCACAATGCTAGAAATGCCACTGAAAATATCGACAATGACCCCTTATGGATACATTGTGCCTTCTCTCCAATTGTTTAATACATATGGATGTGGCCAACATCACTTGGTTAGGAGGGATAGTGTACACTCATCAACATAGGAACATAAGACACACACTTCTCAGGTAGATATAGTTGGAGAACACATCTATGCACCTTGTGCCATCTACGCACAGTTAGTTATTGCATGAGGCTGTTGCCATTACTAGGAATGGAACACACACTAAGCTAAGGATGAGTAGGATGACCGCTGCGCTGTTGTGGGCTCTATGCCATTTTCACGTGGCCAAGTGGACAGTGGACATGAATGCCATTTTTAGCATTTTTTTCTTACACAAATTATGGATTGTAAAAATGCAAGTTACAGATAAAAGTGGCAAACCCACATGCTTATGTACATATAAAACCCCGTTAATTCCCCCATCAGAAATAATACCGGGCGTACCGTTAATGGTAGTAGACGTAAAAGGACAAATAGATTAAATATTTAAAATCCATAATAATAGAATTGTTTAACCTTGACGATCCTCACATTTCCCGTATTGGTTCTATGTTTTGCAAGATACCCTAAATATATGGAATATAAAACGATATTGCACGAACTTACTAACCTCAAATGTTGAAATAAAAAACATTACGAGGTTGTAATCATTGGAAGCCTGCTCCCCCCCCCCCCCCCCCCCCCCTTTCAGAACTTACTTAGCTTCGACTAAAATTAGAACTTTCTGAGTCCAAATTTGCACAAACGAATATCAAATTTGTTACTCGAAAATGGAGACCTACCAAAAATTAGTATTTTATTATCCTCCTTGTGATATTTAGTGGATACACTAAAGCATGACCATTATATAGGTAATGGTCCCAATCATTTCCTCTGTCTTCATGAAAGCAAACAAGGAAATATTTGTAAGTACATAATGATTGTACTCGTATTTAATTCATGCACATCCTGTCATTTAGATGCAGTTAAAAAACTATTCTATAGTATGAGCAATAAAGTGCAAATTTGTTAAAAACCAATTTAGATGTATTAGTGACCAAATTTTAACTTGTTAGCACGTGCAAAAACAAATTACCATACTGGTTGTATGTACTGTGGAACCAATTTCAGAACATGCAAACAAATGCACAATCACAGAGTAGCTAACAACTTCTGAAAAGTTATCCTCTTGGACAGTTGAGCTGCTTGTGTGTATGGTCTAGAAAATGGGTCCACTGTTGGGTAATCCAAACAATACGTGAGTTAGTTTAGGCACAAGTGTAGGCGTGCTAGTTCTGTTCGGTTAGGATTAGTACTAGAGGGATTAAGCTTGTCGGTTGATTAGTTTAGGAAATCTAGGTTCAATCGGTTTGTACTTTCCTAATACTAAGTTGAGTCCGGTTAGGACTTGTGCCTGGCCATCGAGCTGTTTTAGTAGGAGTCTGTACTAGGATTAGGAGTGTATGGCTGAGTCCGGTTTGGACTCAAGATAGGTCCGTGTAGGTTAGGTCGGCTCATGTGTATATATACATGAGTAGGTCGTCTGAGATTGTATCAAGAGAAAAAGGGAGAGAAAACAGAAAATCAATAAGGAGTAGAAAAAAGGGCACGACAAGAGCCTTTGGCTATCAGTTTTGTGTGCGCGTGCGTTCGTGCAATTTTATGTAATCAATCCTGAGGGTGAATTCCAACAATTGGTATCAGAGCCAGGTTGAGGTGAAGCTGTGCTTGCCCCGGGGTGGCGACCCGATTAGCGCCTCGGGGCGGGCGATACAGTCGCTGGTGTAGCGACAAGGAGGTGCGGGCCATATAGTCGTTGGGTGGTACAACAACGAGGAGGAACGGGCGATCTAGTCGCTGGGTGGTGCAGCGACGTGAAGGGTCAAGCGGTTGTCGTTCGACGAAGCGGCAACGAGAAGGTGACGAGGACACTGTCGTAAGCGAGGTGACAGGTGATTGTTGTTCTGCGGAATGACCTGGAGAAGGGCGACAGGGCTGTCGTTGGCAAGGCATTGGTGATCGTTGATGGTTATGGAGGTGCCGAAGTTGCGACACTGAGGAAATCATCGAGATCATCGTTGGGGGGAGCGAGGAAGAGGCGACAAAGTTGTGAGCTGTCGTCAAGGTGTGCACATGAGTTCTTGTAAGGTGCGTCCAAGAGCTCAGGTGTGTGAGTCTTCTGCTACAGTTGAGATGCGTCACTTGCGGAGGAGAATTGCGAGCGAGAGAGGGCGGATGGAAAAAGGAAATTGTGCCTTGCGTTTCCGTTCGTGATCATGGAGTTTCGGCGAGTTCATATACGAAGGAGATGAGTTGCACGTATATGGCAAGTTGTGCTGCCGCTGGACAGGAGGTGTCGGTCGATAAGATGTGGCATCGGCGACAATGACAAGATGTGAAGGTATGACGGGTGAAAAGATGTGTCTTCCCGTATGCAAGTAGTCGACGAGAAGATGAAGATCAATGTGAAGATGGACGCGGACCAGTTAAGTTGAGTTCCTGCATGAGACTATATGTTTAGTCTGCATGTAGCACGCTAAATTGCGGCAGCGTGGCTGGTAGTCTTGATAATCGTTGGTTCCAGTCTAGAAGTTGGCATGAAAGGATTGAATGACGATGAAGTGGTGGGCATCGTTGCAAGAAGAGAGAAATTATGGTCCGGTAAGTCACGTCACCGGAGAAAACCAACGTGACAAGATGAGTAGGTGGTCGTCTGCGTGTCTCATTGAGTAAAAAGTCGAGTGTTTAGATTAGGTGGTGAATGTTTGGTAATCCAAACAATACGTGAGTTAGTTTAGGCACAAGTGTAGGTGTGCTAGTTCTGTTCGGTTAGGATTAGTACTAGAGGGATTAAGCTTGTCGGTTGATTAGTTTAGGAAATCTAGGTTCAATCGGTTTGTACTTTCCTAATACTAAGTTGAGTCCGGTTAGGACTTGTGCCTGGCCATCGAGCTGTTTTAGTAGGAGTCTGTACTAGGATTAGGAGTGTATGGCTGAGTCCGGTTTGGACTCAAGATAGGTCCGTGTAGGTTAGGTCGGTTCATGTGTATATATACATGAGTAGGTCGTCTGAGATTATATCAAGAGAAAAAGGGAGAGAAAACAGAAAATCAATAAGGAGTAGCAAAAAGGGCACGACAAGGGCCCTTTGGCTATCAGTTTTGTGTGCGCGTGCGTTTGTGCAATTTTATGTAATCGATCCTGAGGGTGAATTCCAACATCCACAAATACATATACTATATTCGTATATATATATGTTCTATTTTGAAAGCAGGGAACAAAAAGATTTGTTTTATAGCCAGTAAGAAGAATATATATGTGTTAGGTGTTCTGGAAATATGTTGAACAGTTAAATATCCTATCTTTTGAATTCTGTCCAAAATACTAACTGATTGTCTAAAGACCATCTAGTAACTTAGTCACAGGAATCCTTGTGAAAAAAAAACTCAGAGGAAGCAAAAAGATTTATTGCAAATGATACTGCAGTTTAAATCTAGTTTTTTTAGCTTCTAGAATAGAGCAGAATCAATGGTGATAGGCAACTGATGTTAAATACTATAGTTAGGTTATCAGTTATCCATGTAATTCAAACAATAGAAACTAATTGCAGACAGAAAGACATGTTATTAACTTGTTTTTGGGTTTATATGTAGTTTATCTACCTATGATCAATTGGTGGGCTCGAGGGACTTCACAGGCAGCTTGGCTTTGTCGGCATAACTTCTGACACTAGGCTCCATGGAGGGATCTGCTTGCCTTGAAACTCCAGGTTCCGGTGCGGGCTCATTCGGCAAAGCTACAATCCCATCAGGCTCGATTTGGTGGACAATCACCGTCGGATTTGATGAAGGGAGGCCGTGAGCTGAAAGAGCCATGATGACAAAATTCAAACCATCTATTTCATATATAAGAGGAACTCTACCATGTATATTCATAGTAGCTAAGATAATGAACATGCACTGCAGCTTCGTTGTTTGTTCTGAAGTCTTCGTTCTTCGTTGCACTTTTCTTATGTTGCTCCTGCTATTTGTTTTTCAGATTAAGATGCCATTTTCGTGTAGCATATCCTGTTTACTAGTTTCAAAGTTCCTTTGAATCAATGTAGTTTTAAAGAGCACGGGCGCAGCCCAGTTTCTCTTATGCCCGATCGATTCATTCATGACAGAATCTGGAAGATGAATGATCCTTTTGCGGTAGGCCTCAGGGTGCAAGTGCAACCATGCACAAGCGACATCTGCACGATGAGTCGCAGCACTCGACGCACCCGCTGCAAATCATCTAGGGCAAATGGGCAATGCAGCTTTTTTTCTTACTCTAGAACATACATGCATATTGAAATGGAACCAGCAAGAAAAATGTCTGGACATGCGAGATGCAAATTAACAAATGTAGAAGCACACAGATTATGAGTGGCATGTGACATGACTTTTTTTTTGTGTGTGTGGAGGAACCAAATGCTTGCAACATTCATTATACTTTGTTTACGATGACTGTAATATACACTTTTTGTTGAAAAAAATGTAACATACACTATTGTTATTTACATGAGAAGTTTTGAATGTTTTGAGAGGTTTTAGTACTAGCTATGGTTTGGTTTCGGGCGACCCGATTATTCATACCTGCAGACGGGGCCTCTTTTCTCATAGACATGGCTGCAAGATCAGCCATGATTTTTTGTCTCGCCTGCTCCCTCAACAGTTGCTTTCTCTGGTGCATGGAAAAGCTCTTGTTAGAAGATGTACCTTCGTCATCTTGTGCGTTGTAGGCGGAGAAAGTATGTGTGCGTACCTTCTGATTCCCTGGAAGCCTGGGACTAAGACATGTGCTTTTGTGGTCATGCTGCCGGCGGGCACGGCCACGGCCGCTGTTGGACATGCCACCACCACGGTTGGATCTGCCGCACGCCCGGCCGCGGAGCCGGAGGGACCTGCTGGGGCTGATGTTCGGGGCTTCCAGAGCTAAAACGACCGCGCGGGGTGGCGCCCTAGGAAGCATGGCAGCGCAGTCATCCACGTTCGTTGGCGATGAGGCCTCCGGCTCCATTCTCTTAGGCATGGCAGGAAAAGTTGGTGTTCTCTCAAAAAGAATGGTAGATCTGGTGGCACCGCTGTTGTTCAACGAAATAGGGTGGCTGGGTCAGGCCGCTTAGCACCAACGGGAGGCGCTTATATAGACTCTTGACTTGTAGACTGTGTTTCTTTCTTCTTGTCTGAGGACTGAGGGGGAGAGTGTTCCTTTCTTCCTTTGAACAACAGAGCGGAGTTAATTGCACGTTGGTACCACACTTGCGCACGTTATGACGAGTCAGTACCATTGCTCGTGCATGTCGCAGTTCAGTACCACCATTCGGCCTAACCGTTACAAAATGGGCTGACAGCCGTATAAGTGTGTATTGACAATGTATCTGACAGACTAGGCCCACCTGTCAGGTGACACGGTGGCCAATCGGCGCGTGCCCGATGCGCTGACTAGGACGAGGCTGGTGTGGTGGTCTAAGCTGTCTCGGTCGGATCGGTCATCGGTCGGTTCTTACTCTTGCTCGAGCTCACTCTCGCTCTCCCTCCTCTCTCTGATTCGCCGCTGCCGCCGCCACCACCTCAACCGGCTCGCCATCGCGCCATGGAGGACGAGAGCAGTCAGGACTCCAGCATTCAATACATGAACCTCTCCGACGACGAAGCCATGCATTACCGGGTGAGTTGTAGAGCTAGGGTTAGGGTTAGGTTTCTCTGATTTGGGGATATGATTTGATTTGGGGATTGTCTCTTCCTTTTGCTCCTCTAGATCCCTGCTAGCATTGAAGACCAAGACTACAGTGGCATTGAGACAACACCCATCGTTCTTTGCCATCAGCATGGTGTGGCGGCTGAGAGGCGTGTAGCATTTGAAGCATTTAACACGGGCAGGAGGTTCTTAGTGTGTCCTAAGAGTGTAAAATTCTGTACAAATCTCTTTGTTAATATTATTGTTTAGTCTAGCCATGTGCATAGAATTGTCCGGTGCATAGAAATCATGTTGTTTAATCTAGCCATGTGCTGATGCACAATGTTTAATCAGTATTGTTGTTTAATTGGGTAGCTGTGATGGTCATTTTGTAGCCATTTAGTACTACTGATGCTAATCATTGGATTAGAAAATGTGTTGATGCTTTACATGTATATTTAATTTGGCCAGTAATTTTATAATTGGTCAACAACTTAGTTTGCAGTGCAGGTCATTGTTTAGTTCACAAGTTGCCAATTATTTGATTGTTTAATGTCATAGAGATTCAGTGAGTGTTTAGTGTCATAGAGATTCAGTGAGTGTTTAGTGTCATAGAGATTGTTTAATGTCAGAAGCTCAAAATTCAGTGAGTGTTTAGGGTCAGAGGTTCATTCTTTAATTGGCTAGATTATTAAATCGTGAACCTCTCAAAGATGCTTAAAGTTCATTATTTAATTGAGTGGTAGATGCTTAAAGTTGATTTGATTTGTATTTCATTGTTTAAAGTTAGATGCTCAAAGTTCAGTTATTATTTAAAGCCAGTTTCTCAAAGATTATTGCTTCAATAATTTGCCTAGGATATTGATTTTGCACATGCTATGTTTGTTTATATTGCAAGAAGATGACAACTGTAGTATTGTTCTCTGAGTTGACCCAGAGTGGCCTCCTACTTTGCAGAATGCCTTGTTGAAGCTATGGGAAATGTATCATGACAGCAAGAGTGATAGGAGGAAGGATAACCTAGAGAGTTCACTCACTATTCACCATTTGAATGAAGAAAAAAACAATCTAGAGGCCAACTATGACAAATTGGTTGAAGATGTGCACCAACTGTTCAATGCTCAAGAGGATAGGATGGTAGATTTCAGCTATTTGCAGGCTAAGATGCAGAATGTGCATGTTTCTGATTCAGTTGTATCTGACATGAAGACAGAGATGGGGAAGAAAGATGCATAGATCTTCAAGCTCCAGGAGAAGTATAAAGTACTGATGAACTTGATAAAATCTCAAGGCACTTGCATCCAGAACCTGAAGTTCAATCACCTAAAAGAGAAGGAAGTGCTTAGTACATCCACCAGGAACCTGCAATTCTAGGTTGATGAACTCAAAAAATATGAGGAAAAGCTCACCTAGGAGAACACCCAGCTGCTCCTTCACATGGGTGATCTTAAGAAGGGGCATGACAAGCTCACAGCAAGGAGGCATCAGCTAAAGATTCAGATTGGTGAACTATTGAAGTTAGAGGAGAAGAACAAGCAGAAATTGAACGGGATCCTGGACATCTTGTCAGAATGAAGATGCGGACGAAGAGGAAGAGCAAGATCAAGATCCATATCAACATGAAGAAGAAGAATGCTTGCTTTGCTAACCTTTTGTGAAGTATGGTGTTGTTGTGAACTAAGTTATGTACTATGGATGTGTAGTTGTGAACTAAGTTGGAACTATGTTGTTGCTTTAAGTTGTGACCTAAGTTGAACTCCAGTATGTTGTGTAAGAATCTATTAATTATGTTGTATGAATCTATCCTTTATGATTTGAGTTGCTTGTCACAGTTGGTTGATATGTTACATGATTTAAGTTGTTGTCATTGTTGCTGTCATAGTGGTTACTCTAAGCCATAGTTGCTGTCATATTGGCTGTCATTTAGGCTCCGTAGACGTTGAGAACCCACTAAACCATAGTGGTTAGCCATTTAGGCTTCGTCGACATCGAGAACCCACTAAACCATAGTGGTTAGCCATTTAGGCTTCGTCGACGTCGAGAGCCCACTAAACCATAGTGGTTAGCCATTTAGGCTCCGTCGACGTCGAGAACCCACTAAACCATAGTGGTTAGCCATTTAGGCTCTGTCGACGTCGAGAAACCCCTAAACCATAGTGGTTAGCCATTTAGGCTCCGTCGACGTCGAGAACCCACTAAACCATAGTGGTTAGCCATTTAGGCTCCATCGACGTCGAGAACCCACTAAACCATAGTGGTTAGCCATTTAGGCTCCATCGACGTCGAGAAACCCCTAAACCATAGCGGTTAGCCATTTAGGCTCCGTCGACGTCGAGAAACCCCTAAACCATAGCGGTTAGCCATTTAGGTTCCGTCGACGTCGAGAACCCCCTAAACCATAGTGGTTAGCCATTTAGGCTTCGTCGACGTTGAGAACCCACTAAACCATAGTGGTTAGCCATTTAGGCTCCGTCGACGTCGAGAAACCCCTAAACCATAGTGGTTAGCCATTTAGGCTCCGTCAACGTCGAGAACCCACTAAACCATAGTGGTTAGCCATTTAGGCTCCGTCGACGTCGAGAACCCACTAAACCATAGTGGTTAGCCATTTAGGATCCGTCGACGTCGAGAAACCCCTAAACCATAGTGGTTAGCCATTTAGGCTCCGTCGACGTCGAGAACCCCCTAAACCATAGTGGTTAGTCATTTAGACTCCGTCGACGTCGAGACCCCCCTAACCCATAGTGGTTAGTCATTTAGGCTCTGTCGACGTCGAGACCCCCCTAAACCATAGTGGTTAGTCATTTAGGCTCTGTCGACGTCGAGAACCCCCTAAACCATAGTGGTTAGTCATTTAGGCTCTGTCGACGTCGAGAACCCCCTAAACCATAGTGGTTAGTCATTTAGGCTCTGTCGACGTCGAGAACCCCCTAAACCATAGTGGTTAGTCATTTAGGCTCTGTTGACGTCAAGAACCCCCTAAACCATAGTGGTTAGTCATTTAGGCTCTGTCGACGCCGAGAACCCCCTAAACCATAGTGGTTAGTCATTTAGGCTCTGTCGACGTTGAGACCCCCCTAAACCATAGTAGTTAGCCATTTAAGCTCTGTCGACATCGAGACCCCCCTAAACCATAGTGGTTAGCCATTTAGGCTCCGTCGATGTCGAGAAACCCCTAAACCATTGTGGTTAGCTATTTAGGCTCCGTCGATGTCGATAATCCCCTAAACCATTTTGGTTAGTCATCACATCATATCAAACTTAACTCATCACATCATATGAAACTTAACTCATCACATCATAACAAACCTAGTACTCATCACATCATAACAAACCTAGTACTCATCACATCATAAAAAACCTAGTACTCATCACATCATAAAAAACTTAGTACTCATAACATCATAACAAACTTAGTAATCATCACTTCATAACAAACTTAGTACTCATCACTTCATAACATTGTTCACAAACATAACCTAGATGCACACATAACATAGTTCAAAATATGGTGCACATAACCCAGTGATAACCCACAAGTATAGGGGATCGCAATAGTTTTCGAGGGTAGAGTATTCAACCCAAATTTATTGACTCGACACAAGGGGAGCCAAAGAATATTCTCAAGTATTAGCAACTGAGTTGTCAATTCAACCACACCTGGATAACTTAATATCTGTAGCAAGGTATTTAGTAGCAAAGTAATATGATAGTAGTGGTAATGATAGCAAAAGTAATGCTAGCAAAAGTAATGTTTTTGGTATTTTGTAGTGATGATAACAATAGCAACGGAAAAGTAAATAAGCGAAGAACAATCTATGGAAAGCTCGTAGGCATTGGATCGGTGATGGAGAATTATGCCGGATGTGGTTCATCATGTAACAGTCATAACCTAGGGTGACATAGAACTAGCTTCAGTTCATCAATGTAATGTAGGCACGTATTCCGAATATAGTCATACATGCTTATGGAAAAGAACTTGCATGACATCTTTTGTCCTACCCTCCAGTGGCAGCGGGGTCGTAATGGAAACTAATGGATATTAAGGCCTCCTTTTAATAGAGTACAGGACCAAAGCATTAACACATAGTGAATACATGAACTCCTCAAACTACGGTCATCACCGGGAGTGGTCCCGATTATTGTCACTTCGGGGTTGCCGGATCATAACACATAGTAGGTGACTATAGACTTGCAAGATAGGATCAAGAACTCATATATATTCATGAAAACATAATTGGTTCAGATCTGAAATCATGGCACTCGGGCCCTAGTGACAAGCATTAAGCATAGTAAAGTCATAGCAACATCAATCTCAGAACATAGTGGATACTAGGGATCAAACCCTAACAACACTAACTCGATTACATGATAAATCTCATCCAACCCATCATCGTCCAACAAGCCTATGATGGAATTACTCACACACGGCGGTGAGCATCATGAAATTGGTGATGGAGGATGGTTGATGATGACGACGGCGACGGATTCCCCTCTCCGGAGCCCCGAACGGACTCCAGATCAGCCCTCCCGAGAGAGTTTAGGGCTTGGCGGCTGCTCCGTATCGTAAAACATGATGAATCCTTCTCCTTTATTTTTTTATCCTCGAACACGAATATATGGAGTTGGAGTTGAGGTCGGTGGAGCTCCAGGGGGGCCACGAAGCAGGGGGCGCGCCCAGGTGGGCAAGCGCGCCCCCCACCGTCATGGCTAGGGTGTGGGCCCCCTGGCCTTGATTCTTTGGAAGTATTTTTTATTATTTCAAAAATAATCTCCGTGGAGTTTCAGGTCATTCCGAGAACTTTTGTTTCTGCACATAAATAACACCATGGCAATTCTGCTGAAAATTGCATCAGTCCGGGTTAGTTCCATTCAAATCATGCAAGTTAGAGTCCAAAACAAGGGCAAAAGTGTTTAGAAAATAGATACGACGGAGACGTATCAACTCCCCCAAGCTTAAACCTTTGCTTGTCCTCAAGCAATTCAGTTGACAAACTGAAAGTGATAAAGAATTTTTTTTACAAACTCTGTTTGCTCTTGTTGTTGTAAATATGTAAAGCCAGCTTTCAAGTTTTCAGCAAAGATTATGAACTAACCACATTCGCAATAACACTTAGGTCTCATGTTTACTCATATCAATGGCATAATCAACTAGCGAGCAATAATAATAAATCTCGAATGACAACACTTTCTCAAAACAATCATGATATGATATAACAAGATGGTATCTCGCTAGCCCTTTCTGAGACCGCAAAACATAAATGCAGAGCACCTTTAAAGATCAAGGACTGACTAGACATTGTAATTCATGGTAAAAGACATCCAGTCAAGTCATACTCAATGTAAACTAACAGTAATGAATGCAAATGACAGCGGTGCTCTCCAACTGGTGCTTTTTAATAAGAGGATGATGACTCAACATAAAAGTAAATAGATAGGCCCTTCGCAGAGGGAAGCAGGGATTTGTAGATGTGCCAGAGCTCGATTTTGAAATAGAGGTGAATAATATTTTGAGCGATATACTTTCATTGTCAACATAACAACCAAGAGATGGCGATATCTTCCATGCTACACACATTATAGGCGGTTCCCAAACAGAATGGTAAAGTTTATACTCCCCCTCCACCAACAAGTATCAATCCATGGCTTGCTCGAAACAACGAGTGCCTCCAACTAACAACAGTCCCGAGGGAGTTTTGTTTGCAATTATTTTGATTTGATTTGCATAAAGCATGGGACTGGGCATCCCGGTGACCAGTCATTTTCTCGTGAGTGAGGAGCGGAGTCCACTCCTCTTGAGAATAACCCACCTAACATGGAACATATGGACATCCCTAGTTGATACATGAGCTATTCGAGCATACAAAATATAAAGTTTTATTTGAAGGTTTAGAGTTTGGCACATACAAATTTACTTGGAACGACAGGTAGATACCGTATATAGATAGGTATGGTGGACTCATATGGAATAACTTTGGGGTTTATGGGATTGGATGCACAAGCAGTATTCCCGCTTAGTATAGGTGAAGGCTAGAAAAAGACCGGGAAGCGACCAGCTAGAGAGCGACAACAGTCATGAACATGCATTAAAATTACTCAACACCAAATGCAAGCATGAGTAGGATATAATGCACCATGAACATAAATATCGTAGAGGCTATGTTTATTTTGTTTCAACTACATGCGTGAACATGTGCCAAGTCAAGCCACTCGAATCGTTCAAAAGAGAATACCACCCTATCATACCACATCACAACCATCTTAATAGCATGTTGGCACGCAAGGTAAGCAATTATAAGCTCCTAGCTAATTAAGCATGGCATAAGCAACTATAATCTGTAACTGTCATTCCAAACATGTTTATTCATAATAGGCTGAATCTGGAATGATGAACTAACCATATTTACAAAAACAAGAGAGGTCGAGTTCATACCAGCTTCTGCCATCTCAATCAGTCCATCATATATCATCATAATTGCCTTTCACTTGCACGACCGAATGATGTGAATAATAATAATAATGCACGTGCATTGGACTAAGCTGGAATCTGCAAGCATTCAATAAACATGAGAAGACAAGGCAATATGGACTCTTGGTTAAATCAACAATAATGCATATATGAGTCACTTCAACAATTTAATCATGGTTTTCTCCTATCGAACCCTAAATAAAAGAAAACAAATAAAACTATTTACACGGGAAAGCTCCCAACAAGCAAGAGAAGAACATGAAATCTTTTTGGGTTTTCTTTTTAATTACTACTACAAGCATGGAAATGAAAACTAGCTAAAAGCTACAACTAATTTTTTGGGTTTTTTTCTTAAGGTTTATCAAACACACAAGAAGAAAGCATAAAAAAGAAATAAACTAGCATGGATATTACAATGAAAAAGTATGAGCACCGACATCTAACAATGAGTGTGTGAACATAAATGTAATGTCGGTGAGAAATACGTACTCCCCCAAGCTTAGGCTTTTGGCCTAAGTTGGTCTATGGCCACGGCTGGCGTGGCGGATATCCAAAGTAATAGTTGGGGTCATACTGTGAAGAAGCCTCGGATTGCCACTGGTTGGTAATCGCCTCCGGATCCCACTGATAATTAGACTGCCATGGAGGATCTAATTGTGATTCTGGCTCTGGCTCTCTAGCTGTTGTAGGGTTCCGGTAGGCATGAATGGCCTCTAACGGAACAAGGTACTTGCCTGCAGATAAATCAAACACGGAAGGAGCAGGCATGGTAATAGTCTCAGGATGATGTTTATCCAAGAACAATTTGTATTTAAGCTCATTTTCCCTATTCTTAACAATAAAATCATGTGCTACCATACTCTTATAATCTAAATAAACAGTAGGCAGCAATTTTCTTCCTTTTCATAGTGCCTAATAGGTATGTTATAGTATGCAGCAAGGCATGAAGCATAGACACCTCCAAAGATGGGGCCTTTGTACGGTTCAGACTTAAACCGTTTGGCAATAATACCGCCCATACTAACAGAGTCGTCACGGAATAAACCATGGAACAAAATAATAATATCAGGAACACTAAGGTTTCCATAGTTTCCGCGACCAATTAAGCAACGACTAGCAAATATTGGAAAGTAGCGTAAAATAGGAAAAATGTATGCTAGTGATTCGTGCATCAGAAACTTTCCTAGTTTCCCCTATAGTAATAGTGTCAATAAACCCGTCCACATCTGTACGATGTGGTTCCTCTAAGCTACCCTCGAAAGGTATTTTGCAAACCCTGCAAAATTCATATAGTGACATCTTCTTAACCACATCATATAAATGAAACTCTACCGAAAGAGGTGATTCCTTAGGATAATAGTAGAAGTTTTTCACAAAAGTATTAGTGAGTAAGAGATATTGTTCGCGTTGGTCGCGGAGGAAGTCGGTGAGGCCTGCATTCTTAGCCAATTCATAAAAATCATCATAAATCCCGGCTACTCTCAAGAAATCATCAGAAGGCCATTCACACGGCCGAACCTCCGCGGCGCGATGTATATTATATTTGGGCCTCTCTGCTTCTTCATTTTGCTTTTCCTTCGAGCTTCGGCTCGATGAGCCCCTCAAAAATCTCTTCATTATTTTCTGAAAAATTCTGAATTTTTTAGTAACTTCAAATAAAAGTAAACCAAACTCAACAAAATTGATAGCAACTACTCCTACAAGTGCCTAGAGCCTATATCATGCATTAGAACTACTTGGAACCATATAAATTTTACATGCAAGCTCAAGAACATGGTCACCTAGGCAGCACAAATTTTCAATGAATAAAGCACTAGAACAAAAACTAATTGGACCAATGGAGGATTCACATACCAAGGAACAATCCCCCAAAGCAGTTTTGTGAGAGGTGCTTTGAGCAAGGAGATCGAAAATCGTAGCAAAATGAGCTAGAACTCGTGCTTGAGCTGGATGGTGATTTTTTGGGAGGAAGAAGAAGTGTGTGGGTGCAGGAATAAGTGGAGGGGAGCCACCATGGGCCCACGAGGCAGGGGGCACGCCCAGGGGGTGGGCACGCCGTGGACCCTCATGGCCAGGTGCTTGCTCCCCCTGCTGTGTTCTCAGTGCCAGACATTCTCAAATATTCCAGAAAAAATCATATTTAAATTTTAGGGCATTTGGAGAACTTTTATTTTCGGGGTATTTTTTTATTGCATGTATAATTCAGAAAACAGACAAAAATTACTATTTTGCTTTATTTAAACTAAATAACAGAAAGTAAAAAGAGGGTACAGAGAGTTTTGTTTTCTAAATTCATCCATCTCATGCTCATCAAAAGGAATCCACAAACAAGGTTGATCAGGTCTTGTTAACAAACTCATTCCAAATAACATGGAACCAGAGAATTTCGAATGACACTATGTTACCTCAACGGGGATATGCACATCCGCAATAATAAGAATATCATATTTCTTCTTGATAGTAGAAAGAGGAAATTCAAAACCTCCAAAAATAATCGATGGAATTTTTCCAATAGAATTGATACTGTGGACTTGAGGTTGTTTCCTCGGAAAGTGTACCGTATGCTCATTACCATTAACATGAAAAGTGACATTGCCTTTGTTGCAATCAATAACAACCCCTGCAGTATTCAAAAAGGGTGTACCAAGAATAATAGACATACTATCGTCCTCAGGAATATCAGGAATAATAAAGTCTGTTAAAATAGTAACGTTTGCAACCACAACAGGCACATCCTCACAAATACCGACAGGTATAGCAGTTGATTTATCATCCATTTGCAAAGATATTTCAGGAGGTTTAAACTTATTTAAATAAAGTCGACGATATAAAGAGAGAGGCATAACACTAACACCGGCTAGAAGATCACATAAAGCAGTTCTAACATAGTTTCTTTTAATGGAGCATGGTATAGTTGATACTCCTGGATCTCCTAGTTTCTTAGGTATTCCACCCTTAAAAGTATAATTAGCAAGCATGGTGGAAATTTCAGCTTCCGATATCTTTCTTTTATTAGTAACAATATCTTTCATGTACTTAGCATAAGGATTCATTTTAAGCATATCAGTCAAACGCATACGCAAAAAGATAGGTCTGATCATTTCACCAAAGCGCTCAAAATCCTCATCATCCTTTTTCTTGGATGGCTTAGGAGGAAAAGGCATGGGTTTTTGAACCCAAGGCTCTCTTTCCTTACCGTGTTTCCTAGCAACAAAGTCTCTTTTATCATAACATTGATTCTTTGATTGTGGGTTATCAAGATAAACATCAGGTTTAGTCTCTACATCATTGTCATTACTAGGTTGACATCAACATGAACATCATTATTAACATTATCACTAGGTTCATGCTCATTACCAGATTGTGTTTCAGCATCAGAAATAGAGATATCATTGGGATTCTCAGGTGTGTCAGCAATAGGTTCACTAGAAGCATGCAAAGTCCTATCATTTTTCTTTTTATTCCTTTTAGAAGGACTAGGTGCATCTATATTATTTCTCTGAGAATCTTGCTCAATTCTCTTAGGGTGGCCTTCAGGATACAAAGGTTCCTAAGTCATTTTACCACCTCTAGTCATAACTCTAACAACATTATCATTATTCTTATTGTTCATTTCATTGAGCAAATCATTCTGAGCTTTAAATACTTGTTCTACTTGAGTGGTAACCATAGAAGCATGTTTACTAATGAGTTTAAGTTCACCTTTAACTCTAGACATAGAAGCTAGTCTACCAAAGTAAGCATTAAAGTCTTCTTGCCTAACCATAAAGTTATCAAACTCATCCAAACATTGGCTAGCAAACTTAGTAGGAGGGATCTCAGCTTTATCATATCTATAGAGAGAATTTACCTTTACTACCTGTGTCGGGTTATCAAGACCATGTATTTCTTCAATAGGTGATGGATTAAGACCATATATTTCTTCAACAGGTGGTAAATTAAGACCATGTATTTCTTCAATAGGAGGTAAATTCTTAACATCTTCAGCTTTAATACCCTTTTCTTTCATAGATTTCTTTGTCTCTTGCATATCTTCAGGACTGAGAAATAGAACACCCCTTTTCTTCGGAGTTGGTTTAGGAATAGGCTCAGGAGCTGGCTCAGGAAGTGTCCAATTATTTTCATTTGTCAACATATTATTCAATAGAATTCCAGCTTCATCCGGTGTTCTTTCCCTGAAAACAGAACCAGCACAACTATCCAGGTGGTCTCTGGAAGCATCAGTTAGTCCATTATAAAAGATATCAAGTATTTCATTTTTCTTAAGAGGATCATAAGGCAAAGCATTAAGTAATTGGAGAAGCCTCCTCCAAGCTTG